>NW_027012260.1:385000-400000 GCF_036934945.1 Oncorhynchus masou masou
CATCTTTCTCTATTTCTCCTCTCTCCCTCTCATGAAGACATCTTTCTCTATTTCTCCCTCTCTCCCTCTCATGAAGACATCTTTCTCTATTTCTCCCTCTCTCCCTCTCATGAAGACATCTTTCTCTATTTCTCCCTCTCTCCCTCTCATGAAGACATCTTTCTCTATTTCTCCCTCTCTCCCTCTCATGAAGACATCTTTCTCTATTTCTCCCTCTCTCCCTCTCATGAAGACATCTTTCTCTATTTCTCCCTCTCTCCCTCTCATGAAGACATCTTTCTCTATTTCTCCCTCTCTCCCTCTCATGAAGACATCTTTCTCTATTTCTCCCTCTCTCCCTCTCACGAAGACATCTTTCTCTATTTCTCCCTCTCATGAAGACATCTTTCTCTATTTCTCCCTCTCATGAAGACATCTTTCTCTATTTCTCCCTCTCATGAAGACATCTTTCTCTATTTCTCCCTCTCTCCCTCTCATGAAGACATCTTTCTCTATTTCTCCCTCTCTCCCCCTCATGAAGACATCTTTCTCTATTTCTCCCTCTCTCCCTCTCATGAAGACATCTTTCTCTATTTCTCCCTCTCTCCCTCTCATGAAGACATCTTTCTCTATTTCTCCCTCTCCCTCTCATGAAGACATCTTTCTCTATTTCTCCCTCTCCCTCTCATGAAGACATCTTTCTCTATTTCTCCCTCTCTCCCTCTCATGAAGACATCTTTCTCTATTTCTCCCTCTCTCCCTCTCATGAAGACATCTTTCTCTATTTCTCCCTCTCTCCCTCTCATGAAGACATCTTTCTCTATTTCTCCCTCTCTCCCTCTCATGAAGACATCTTTCTCTATTTCTCCCTCTCTCCCCCTCATGAAGACATCTTTCTCTATTTCTCCCTCTCATGAAGACATCTTTCTCTATTTCTCCCCCTCATGAAGACATCTTTCTCTATTTCTCCCTCTCATGAGGCTCTAGTGAAAAGTAATGCACTGTATAGCGAATAGGGTTCCATGTTGGAATCCCCAGAAACAAGGTAAGCAGAGACAGCCTGGCCCTTGGCTGACTAGGTGTTGTGCTATTGTCTCCAGTTAATCATGTGTCTGGCTTGGCAAGGCCGAATCTCATTTTCAAAGTGAGACTCATTTCATTTTGGGGGCTGGTGTGTGTGAGGGACATTTCATTTTGGGATTGAGGAGTGTATGTGTGTGAGAGAGAGAACCTGTCTCAGCTGCTCGAATCATTTTGGGAGTAACACAACTAATACGACAGCAGTGGCGCCAGTGTTTCCATCACTGTGGGTGCATCACATAATGGCACCCTATACCCTACATAGTGCACTACTTTTGACCATAGGGCCCAGGTCAAAAGTAGTGCCTCAAGGGAATAGGGTGCCATTTGTGACTCAGACACAGCCATATCCTGGAGTACAGGAAGAGGAGAGGGACATTTCTAATAGGGCTTATATGGGAATTAGGAGACATTGGTTGTGAAGTTCGAATTAGGCTAAAGGGGTTTGTGTCAGACTCAGTGAAAGGGGATTGGCTGATTAGTGGACTTGCAGTTCCCAGTTGGATAAGATCACAGCCAAGAGCTGTCAGGTAAGTCCCGCCCTCCCTCTGAGTTTGGCAGGGAATGAGGGAGGAAGGGAGGAGGACTCTCAAGAGCTTTTTAATTGTCTCTCTCTCTCTCTCTCTCTCTCTCTCTCCCTCTCTCTCTCTTTCCCCCTCTCTCTCTATCCCATCCTCTTCCCCCTCTCTCTCTTTCAACTACATCTTGTTCTCTCTCTCCCTTCCTCTTCCCTCTCTCTTCCCCCTAGCCCTTTTGAAAGCCCTTTTTACATTAGCAGTTGTCACAAAGTGATTATACAGAAACCCAGCCTAATCGCCCAAAGAGCAGCAATGCAGATGTAGAAGCATGGTGACTAGGAACTATCCCCTAGAAAGGCAGGAGGAGCCTTGGAAGAAACCTAGAGAGGAACCAGGCTCTAAAGGGAGGCCAGTCCTCTTCCGGCTGTGACGGGTGGAGATAAGAGGACATTAAAGTTGAAGTGCACTCACTGATTCAGCCTGTTCCTTCCGCTGCTCGTTAAGAAATGCAGCAGCCGTTACTGAAGCCCAAACAAGGGTTGTAGTGAGGCAGTAGTGAGTAACATAATGACAGCAAGGTAAGCTACGCTAGCTGGAGATCTCTATCATCCAAGATGATCTACTAATTAAGTGCGGTGTGCAGGCTAGAGCCTGGGCTGACCTTGTGTTCAGCCAACCTAGCTCTACCTTGGGGATCTACAGCTGGCTAGCCTCTCTCTCTCTACAGCTGGCTAGCCTATAATCTGTCTCTAGCTCTCTCTAGCCTATAATAGCTCTATCTCCCTGGGTCTCTGGCTCTGCTAGCTAGCTCTTGGGAATAGCTACAGCTGGCTCTCTTTCTCTCCCCCTATCTCCATGTCTAGCTGATATTTTTCTGTCAAATCACAGTTTTGCCATCATTGCAAAAAGTCCCTGTGTCTGGAATGTGCTTCATCTCTAAAAAAAAACGAAAGCTAGAAGGTTTATCACCTCACGGAAAGACACATTCTTGGAGATAATATCAGGGGCCCTCTGATCTACACCCTCTGTCTCTACCTCTCTCTCTCTCTCTGTCTCTAACTCTCTCTTCTCTCTCTCTCTCTCTCTCTCTCTCTGTCTCGCTCTCTCTGTGTCTCTCTCTCTCTCTCTCTCTCTTTCTCTCTCTCTCTCTCTCTGTCTCTCTCTGTCTCTCTCTCTCTCTCTCTCTCTCTCCGTCTCTCTCTCTCTCTCTCTCTCTCTCTCTCTCTCTCTCTCTCTCTCTCTATCTCCACTCTCACCTCTCCTCTCTCTCTCTCTCTCTCTCTCTCTCTCTGTCTCTCTCTCTCTCTCTCTCTCCCTGTCTCTCTCTGTCTCTCTCTCTCTCTCTCTCCTCTCTCCATGTCTCTCTCTCTCTCTCTCTCTCTCTCTCTCTCTCTCTCTGTCTCTGTCTCTCTCTCTGTCTCTCTCTCTCTCTCTGTCTCTATCTCTGTCTCTATCTCTCTCTCTCTCTCTCTCTTTCTGACAAGAAGTGATGGGCCTTTCTCCCGAATTAAATAAGCGGGAGAAAGGTGGGACTTTTTAGCCATAACTGTGTAATGTAATCTGACACCAGAGTCACTTGTTGCTACAGCTCCACGAGCTGGGCTGAAGAGACAGATTCAGAAGTGAATAAACGTTGATAAAACAATTCAAATAAACAGTTAGTCCACTTGATAGGCTATATTGCATTTGGTCACGTGTCTAAATGTTCCCGTGAATCTCCTTCCTCATTAGCCTACTACAGTAGATATGAAATATCAATACACAGCCAAAATACTAGGCCTAGCTGGCAGTTGTAGGCTGTCATGATCTGTGCCAGTGTGTCTTCCTCTGTTTTCTACCTTCTTCCACTGTACCACAGCAGATTATCTGTTATATCTCATCAGACACAGACTCTCTCTCCCTCTATCTCCCTGTCTCACTGTCACACACACACACACACACACACACACACACTCACACTTTCTGACAAGACACACCACACGAATTGAACAGCGGGAGACAGGTGGGACTTTTAGCCATACACACATGTAATCTGACACACAGAGTCACTTGTTGCACAGCTCCACAGCTGGGCACAGACAGAGACACAGCATTCAAAGACCAGTTAGTCCACAGAACCAGAACTTTTAGCAAATGGAAGTTGGTTAATTTCACACTGTTAACACACTGACATGTACAGCTCTCTGGGTGAGGTTCTGTCTCTAAAGAGACCGGGTGAGGGTCTTTTTTGGTCTCTCTTTCTCACTGACACACACCCTTTCATGTTTCATTTTGACTGAGTGACTGACAGAGACATGAGACAGAGACAGAGACAGAGTCTGAGACAGAGACAGAGACAGAGGGACAGGTTCTGACAGAAACAGAGACAGAGAGACAGAGTCAGTGACAGAGACACACTGACAGAATCCCTCAGAGTTCTGTCTGACAGAGACATGTACAGCTCTCTGGGACAGAGTTCAGTCTGTCAGAGACAGAGACAGGGACAGGGACTTTGGGACAGATTCTGTCTGTCAGAGACACTGACAGAGACAGAGAGTTCTGAGTCAAGACAGACAGACAGTGAGACAGAGACACAGACAGAGACTGGGAGAGTTCAGAGAGACAGAGACAGACAGACAGAGCTCTCAGAGAGACAGTCTGAGACAGATTGACATAGTCAGCTCAAAGACAGAGAGACAGGTCAGAGACAGAGACAGAGACAGAGACTCAGTGTATTTCAGTGCTCTGCTCTCACCTCTTTGATGATGCACGTTTTGACTTTGAATGTGAATTTGCGCCACCTCAGCTCAGCCAATCAGAAACCCGGTCCCACCCATATTGGTGACCAGCTCACCCTGGCTTAAATGATTGTCCGGCCCTTCTGGTTTTGCCAGATCCAATGTTTTGTCTTGTTTCAACAGCTGAGAGTTGAATGCTCAGCTGTCGACGTCCTATCAAACCTTATTCAACAACTGGCAATGGTTAAAGTGTTGGCCAGTGACCGAAAGGTTGCTGGATCGAATCCCTGAGCTGACAAGGTATAAATCTGTCGTTCTGCCCTGAACAAGGCAGTTAACCCACTGTTAACCGTCATTGTAAATACAAATTTGTTCTGAACTAAGTCTTCCTCTCTTTGACATTCCACATTAGGGAGAGGCTTTGTATTCAGCTAGTTACATCACAGTATCATAGCTAGCTAGCTCACAACTCACCACACACAGGTCACAGCCATTAGGTCGTACGGTTGTTGTACGTAATCCACGCAAGTGTGCGTGCATTGAGCAAGTGTGCGTGCATTGAGCAAGTGTGAGTGCATTGAGCAAGTGTGCGTGCATTGCAGGCTTGACAACACATTCACAACACATGTCAGCTGGGGGTGGACCACACCTTGTTGTCTCTGGGCTATTGGACGTCATTGGCAAAAGTAATCCATACCCCACCCATCCATACCTGTCATGACGCACTCACTTCCAAATCTGGTTTTGGACCAGACTGACTTTATGACCAAAATGATCCTATTGACACTTTGTAGTCCATTTTGACATTAGAATGAATGTTTCTTACACATCTCAATGCTGTATAGGCCATTTATAACAAGAGAAGTTGCTTCTAGGAGGCATTTCCCCTTTAAAGACAGATTCTTCTTCAAGATGTTCAGTCAATAGTAATCACAGTGGTTATAGAGGGTGCAGAACAGCAGGAACTGGATCAGCAGCACGACCAGGTGGACTGGGGACGAGGACAGCCAGGAGTCGTCAGGCCATGTAGTCCTGAGACATGGTCCGACACTTTTAGAAAAAAAGGTTCTATCTAGAAAAGCAAAGGGCTCTTCAGCTGTCCCCATAGGAAAACCCTACGAAGAACCCTTTTTGGGAGAGGGTTCTGAATGGAACTCAAAAGGTTATACCTGGAACCAAAAGGGTTCTACCTGGAACCAAAAAAGCTGATCCTACAGGGACAGCTGAAGATCCCAACCTTTTTCTAACAGTGAAGGGCTCAGCACCTCTGGGATGGGAGAGAAAAAGAGAGATGGGAGAATTAGAGGGAGCATACCTAAGGTCACACAGGACACCACATAAGGCAGGAGAATTACACTGTGGGGGGCATGGTGACCCCCTTCCAAAGTTACCCCCGGACAGTGCCAACCAGGCATAATATAACCCCACCCACTTTCTTCTCCTTCTCTCGCTTCCTCCATCTTTCTCTCCCACCCACTTTCTTCTCTCTCTCTCCCTTTCCTCCATCTCCTGTGTGCTGTACGTCAGTATTGTGCTCAGGGAGTTGGAGCTACTATAAATAAACAATTCCATGGAGAGACCCCTGGATGGGGACATTGACAGATACCTTTGCCATCAGACCTGGGAATGAGGTAGATATAGATGGGAAGGCAAGGGGGAGACTCTTTGGCTGGGAATGAGGGAGGAGGGAGAGACTCTCAAGAGCTTTTTAATCTTGATCTCTTATCTGTCTTTCTCTCTTTCTCTTTCTCTGTCTCTCTCGCTTCCCTTCTCTCTCTCTCTCTCTGTCTCTCTGTCTCTCTCTCTCTCTCTCTCTCTCTCTCTCTCTCTCTCTCTCTCTCTCTCCCCCTTCTCTCTGTCCACACTCTGAATGTAATTACCGTATGCACAGAGAGCGAGGGATAGGGGAACGAGGGATAGGGAGAAGGAGGGAGGAAAGGAGGTGGAGAGGAGAGGAAGAGGAGAGGTGATAACAGCTTAATGTAATATCACAGTGGAAACTGAAAAAATATATCACCTGCCACAGTTAATAAAATATCACATCCACGTGGCGCTTTCCACTGGCAAGAAAGGTTAACTGGTATTTCCTGTAAATGTACTCTTCTCCACACACACATGTACGCACACACACATCTTCCTCATAGCTACCGGTATTAGTTCTGAACTTATTCACAGCAGTCATGTTGATGAAGACGTTAATGTGACATGCATGTTCCATATACTGTGGGTAACATACAAATGAAACTACACACATTCAAAAAGCTACACACACACACACACACACTCCCTCTCCCTCCACTCATCCTCACTCTCTTCTTTCTTTCTTTCTTTCTTTCTTTCTTTCTTTCTTTCTTTCTTTCTTTCTTTCTTTCTTTCTTTCTTTCTTTCTTTCTTTCTTTCTTTCTTTCTTTCTTTCTTTCTTTCTTTCTTTCCTTCCTTCCTTCCTTCCTTCTTTCTTCCTTCTTTCTTTCTTCCTTTCTTTCTTTTTCCTTCCTTTCCTTCCTTCCTTTCTTCCTTCCTTCCTTCCTTCCTTCCTTCCTTCCTTCCTTCCTTCCTTCCTTCCTTCCTTCCTTCTTTCCTTCCTTCCTTCCTTCCTTCCTTCCTTCCTTCCTTCCTTCCTTCCTTCATTCTCTCTCTCTCTTTCTTCCTCCTCCCTTCTATCCCCCACCCCCTCCTCTCTTTCTCCCTTTCCTCGTCTCCCCATTCCTCCCTCCTGCCTCCTCCTCTGTAGGTTTGCCCCAAGGATATCACCCCTCCTACACGGCCTCGTCTCATCCTTCTCTCCCTCCGTTTATTTATATCAATGAGCAAAAGTCCTCCTTTCATCTTCCTCCAGATAGATCAGTTCAGTTCAGCTTCATGAACAACTGGAGGTTGTCTGTGTGTCTGAGTGTGTATGTCTCTCTTTGCCTGTGTGTGTTTGTGTGTGTTTGTCTGGCTGTGTATGTGTGTACATTATGTATACGTGTGCGTGTGTATGTGTGTGTTTGTGTGTTTGTGGTTGTGTATTTGCGTGTGTGTGTGTGTGGTTGTGTATTTGTGCGTGTGTGTGTGTGTGTGTGTGTGTATGTATACGTGTGTGTGTGTGTGTGTGTGTGTGTGTGTGTGTGTATGTATACGTGTGTGTGTGTGTGTGTGTGTGTGTGTGTGTGTGTTCACCTCTAGCTCCGATCTCTCTACAGGTCTCTCTAGCTGCTCTGCACTCTGGGACTCTTATATAAAGAATACATTTTGATTGAGCCGTTTTCCCTCCAAACAATACATGTAGGTAATGAATTTACATACCCAACATTTAACTGATAGATGAGGCCCTCTAAGGCCTTCAGCTGCTCTGCTGGGACGCTGGGAAGATTACTATTCTGCAGGACCTGGTCTATTGGAAATGATGGAGGCATGAGGCTTGGTTCACGACTTTGAGTCACAATGTGGTAAATTACAACAACATGGTTAAATGTTAAAATATAAGAGGCTTGACATCTGCAACTAAAACTTGTTTCCACAATTCCATGTAATGAAAATAGAATAATTTTTCATCCAGGTTCCAACCAACTGAATCACAACTGTTGAGTTTCTAATTCTACATAATTATTTTCTATAACAGAACTGTTGAAATTCTACATTAGTTTCTATAACAGAACTGTTGAAATTCTACATTGGTTTCTATAACAGAACTGTTGAAATTCTACATTAGTTTCTATAAAAGAACAGTTCAAATTCTACATTATTATCTATAACAGAACTGTTGAAATTCTACATTCTTTTCTATAACATGACTGTTGAAATTCAACATTATTTTCCATAACAAACTATTCAAATGCTACAATTATTTGATGTAATAGAAGTGTTGAATTCTACACATTCTTCCCTCTCGTTCTCTTCAGTGAATAGCGGTTTCCAGGACACATATTAAACCTAGTCCTGGACAAAAAAAAACATGCTCAACGGGGACTCTTGATCTGGAAAACCAACCCTCAGCGTAAAATGCTGGTCTTCCCAATAGTGTCATTTGAGGTTGAGACAAGACACACACAGAAGACATGGTGGATACATTGGCAGCAACAGGTTTAATTCAGCTCTATCAGATCTCCCTGTTTTTAAAGTCTTCTTCAGCTAATGTAAACCCAGGCATTATATATACCAGGGCATTATATATACCTGGGCATTATATATACCTGGGCATTATATATAGACAGGACATTATATATACCTGGGCATTATATATATGGGCATCATATATACCTGGGCATCATATATACCTGGACATTATATATACCTGGGCATTATATATACCTGGGCATTATATATACCTGGGCATTATATATACCTGGCCATTATATATACCTGGGCATCATATATACCTGGGCATTATATATACCTGGGATTTATATATACCTGGGCATTATATATACCTGGGATTATATATACCTGGACATTATATATACCTGGGCATTATATATAGACAGGGTATTATATCTAGACAGGGTATTATATCTAGACAGGGCATTATATATACCTGGACATTATATATACCTGGGCATTATATATATCTGGGCATTATATATACCTGGGCATCATATATATCTGGGCATCATATATACCTGGGCATCATATATACCTGGGCATCATATATACCTGGGCATCATATATACCTTATCATATATACCTGGGCATCATATATACCTGGGCATTATATATACCTGGGCATCATATATACCTGGGCATTATATATACCTGGGCATTATATATACCTGGGCATTATATATACCTGGACATTATATATACCTGGGCATTATATATACCTGGTCATTATATATACCTGGGCATCATATATACCTGGGCATTATATATACCTGGGCATTATATATACCTGGGCATCATATATACCTGGGCATTATATATACCAGGGCATCATATATACCTGGACATTATATATACCTGGGCATTATATATACCTGGACATTATATATACCTGGACATTATATATACCTGGGCATTATATATACCTGGACATTATATATACCTGGGCATTATATATACCTGGGCATTATATAAACCTGGGCATTATATATACCTGGGCATTATATATACCTGGGCATCATATATACCTGGGCATCATATATACCTGGGCATTATATATACCTGGGCATTATATATACCTGGGCATTATATATACCTGGGCATCATATATACCTGGGCATTATATATACCTGGGAATTATATATACCTGGACATTATATATACCTGGGCATTATATATACCTGGGCATTATATAAACCTGGGCATTATATATAGACAGGACATTATATATACCTGGGCATCATATATACCTGGGCATCATATATACCTGGGCATTATATATACCTGGGCATTATATATACCTGGGCATTATATATACCTGGGCATCATATATACCTGGGCATTATATATACCTGGGAATTATATATACCTGGACATTATATATACCTGGGCATTATATATACCTGGGCATTATATATACCTGGGCATCATATATACCTGGGCATCATATATACCTGGGCATCATATATACCTGGGCATTATATATAGACCTGGGCATTATATATACCTGGGAATTATATATACCTGGGCATCAGATAAACCTGGGCATTATATATACCTGGGCATTATATATACCTGGGCATTATATATACCTGGGCATCATATATACCTGGGAATTATATATACCTGGGCATTATATATACCTGGGCATTATATATACCTGGGAATTATATATACCTGGGCATTATATATACCTGGGCATTATATATACCTGGACATTATATATACCTGGGCATTATATATACCTGGGAATTATATATACCTGGGCATTATATATACCTGGGCATTATATATACCTGGGCATTATATATACCTGGGCATTATATATACCTGGGCATCATATATACCTGGGCATTATATATACCTGGGCATCATATAAACCTGGGCATTATATATACCTGGGCATCATATAAACCTGGGCATTATATATACCTGGACATTATATATACCTGGGCATTATATATACCTGGGCATTATATATACCTGGGCATTATATATACCTGGACATTATATATACCTGGGCATTATATATACCTGGGCATTATATATACCTGGGCATTATATATACCTGGGCATTATATATACCTGGGCATTATATATAGACAGGGTATTAAATATAGACAGGGCATTATATATAGACAGGGTATTATATCTAGACAGGGTATTATATATAGACAGGGTATTATATATAGACAGGGCATTATATATAGACAGGGTATTATATATAGACAGGGCATTATATATAGACAGGGCATTATATATAGACAGGACATTATATATAGACAGGACATTATATCTAGACAGGACATTATATATAGACAGGGCATTATATATAGACAGGGCATTATATATACCTGGGCATTATATATAGACAGGACATTATATCTAGACAGGACATTATATCTAGACAGGACATTATATATAGACAGGGCATTATATCTAGACAGGACATTATATCTAGACAGGACATTATATATAGACAGGACATTATATATAGACAGGACATTATTTCTAGACAGGGCATTATATCTAGACAGGGTATTATATCTAGACAGGACATTATATATAGACAGGGCATTATATATAGACAGGACATTATATCTAGACAGGACATTATATATAGACAGGACATTATATATAGACAGGACATTATTTCTAGACAGGGCATTATATCTAGACAGGGTATTATATCTAGACAGGACATTATATATAGACAGGGTATTATATATAGACTGGGCATTATATATAGACAGGGCATTATATCTAGACAGGACATTATATCTAGACAGGGCATTATATATAGACAGGGTATTATATATACCAGGGTATTATATATACCAGGGTATTATATATAGACAGGGTATTATATATACCAGGGTATTATATATACCAGGGTATTATATATACCAGGGTATTATATATAGACAGGGTATTATATATACCAGGGTATTATATATAGACAGGGTATTATATATACCAGGGTATTATATCTAGACAGGGTATTATATATACCAGGGTATTATATATAGACAGGGTATTATATATACCAGGGTATTATATATAGACAGGGTATTATATATAGACAGGGTATTATATATACCAGGGTATTATATATAGACAGGGTATTATATATAGACAGGGTATTATATATACCAGGGTATTATATATACCAGGGTATTATATCTAGACAGGGTATTATATATACCAGGGTATTATATATAGACAGGGTATTATATCTAGACAGGGTATTATATATACCAGGGTATTATATATAGACAGGGTATTATATATAGACAGGGCATATTATATATACCAGGGCATTATATATAGACAGGGTATTATATCTAGACAGGGCATTATATATACCAGGGCATTATATCTAGACAGGGTATTATATCTAGACAGGGCATTATATATACCAGGGCATTATATATAGACAGGGTATTATATATAGACAGGGTATTATATATAGACAGGGTATTATATATACCAGGGTATTATATCTAGACAGGGTATTATATATACCAGGGTATTATATATAGACAGGGTATTATATATACCAGGGTATTATATATAGACAGGGTATTATATATACCAGGGTATTATATATAGACAGGGTATTATATATAGACAGGGACATTATATATAGACAGGGTATTATATATACCAGGGTATTATATATACAGGGTATTATATATAGACAGGGTATTATATTAGGGTATTATATATACCAGGGCATTATATATAGACAGGGCATTATATCTAGACAGGGTATTATATATAGACAGGGCATTATATCTAGACAGGGTATTATATATAGACAGGAAATTATATATACCAGGGCATTATATCTAGACAGGGCTACTGCATCTTCTGGCGGCTACTCTGTTGGCTTTGTCTGTTTCTGTCCCTCCCTACGGGTGGCTGGTAGCCTAGCGGTTCAGAGCCTTGGACCAGTAACGAAAGATCACTGGTTTCAATCCCCGACCCGGTTAGGGGTGATAAATCTGCCCGATGTGCCCTTGAGCAAGGCACATTTACTCCTAATGGCTCTGAATAAGAGAGTCTACTAAAATGGCCACATACTGATGTCATAACAGGTTCTGTATGGAGAGCTGATGTGCCAGAGTGAGATGAAACACCTTGAGTTTTCCATTAACACAACTGTAAAGAGGGGAATGACAACCCCGGGATGGAAGGATGACTGCTGTGTTGGAGGGAAAAGGAAGAAAACAGATTTGTCAACCACTGGGCCAGTGATTAAATCTCAGAGGAGACCTCTCTTTCTCCTTCCTTCCTCCCTCGGTCACTTTCTCTTTCTCTTCCCCCTTTCTCTCTCTGTCCCCCAGTCTCTGTTGTCAGAAGCAGGGTCACAGCTAAATCTCTATGGTAGAATCTCTTGCAGTTCACATCAAAGAGTTGGTGCTGAATCCCGCACACCCTCCCAAAGCTCCGCTAAACTATCAACCAGTTCCTCCTGGGTGTGGGTGTGGTGGGTGATTTATATTAGGAAATGAGTGGATCAAGATCTGATTTATGTGTCACTGGGGGTGAACTGTCCACCTATGATGAACACACCCTTGTTGGTCTGCACGCGCCAGGTGTATGTGACTGTTAACTAAGGGCGTGGCCTTGTGTGTAAAAGCCCTCCTGTTTGTGTCAACCAGAGAATCCTCTTACTGTGTACAGGCTTGCGTGTCTTGGGAGTACAGGTACGGTGACTGTGGCCTAAACCAACTTGTTGTTGAGATTGGATCGTCAGTATGTTTATGGCAAATGTGCACATAGTCAATGGTCCCCGTTTCCCTGCTCTCATGGCACGTCTCTCCTAGGTATGTTGTGTATTTGTGAGTGAAACCATCCTACATCCTACCATCCTATAATGGTAGGATCCTACCATGATACTGAGTGGCGCAGCGGTCTAAGGAACTGCATCTCAGTGCTTGAGGTGTCACTAAAGACACCCTGGTTTGAATCCAGGCTGTATCACAACCGGCCGTGATTGGGAGTCCCATTAGCGGGGCACAATTGGCCCCACGTCGTCAGGGTTTGGTCGCGGTAGGCTGTTATTGTAAATAAGAATTTGTTCTTAATTGACTTGCCAAGTTAAATAAAGGTTAAATCAAATAAATAAAACATAAATCATCCCGTTTCTCTACCTGATACATTTAGATTAAACACTCGTCTATGATGAAGTTCATCTATGGTAAGTAGCTGTACATCATCTGTTGACAGAAAGAGTATTGAATGCAAAACCATGGAAGTTTCTGTCCTAGAACAATCTCGTATCAAGTTTCTTCAAAAATAAATCAGTGAGCTCCACTTCCTGATAAAACAACCCTGTGCCAGCCTAAATATCCCCACGCTCCACTTCCTGATAGAAACAACCTGTGTGTGCCAGCCTAAATCATCCCCACTGATAGAAACAACCTGTGTGTGCCTATCATTACTTCCTGATAGAAACAACCTGTGTGTGCCAGCCTAAATCATCCCCACGCTCTACTTCCTGATAGAAACAACCTGTGTGTGCCAGCCAAATCATCCCCACGCTCTACTTCCTGATAGAAACAACCTGTGTGTGCCAGCCTAAATCATCCCCACGCTCTACTTCCTGATAGAAACAACCTGTGTGTGCCAGCCTAAATCATCCCCACGCTCTACTTCCTGATAGAAACAACCTGTGTGTGCCAGCCTAAATCATCCCCACGCTCTACTTCCTGATAGAAACAACCTGTGTGTGCCAGCCTAAATCATCCCCACGCTCTACTTCCTGATAGAAACAACCTGCCAGCCTAAATCATCCCCACGCTCCACTTCCTGATAGAAACAACCTAGCCAATATCATCCCCACGCTCTACTTCCTGATAGAAACAACCTGTGTGTGCCAGGAGACTAGAAAAGGTAGTAGATATTACTAGGACTGGTTGTAGCTATTACTAGGACAGGTTGTAGCTATTACTAGGACAGGTTGTAGATATTACTAGGACAGGTTAGAGATATTACTAGGACAGGTTGTAGATATTACTATGATTACTTGGACAGGTGTTAGATATTACTAGGACAGGTTGTAGATATTACTAGGACAGGTTGTAGCTATTACTAGGACAGGTGGTAGATATCACTAGGACAGGTAGGAGATATTACTAGGACAGGTGGTATATATTACTAGGACAGGTTGTAGATATTACTAGGACAGGTTGTAGCTATTACTAGGACAGGTTAGAGATATTACTAGGACAGGTTGTAGATATTACTAGGACAGGTTGTAGCTATTACTAGGACAGGTTAAGGATATTACTAGGACAGGTTGTAGATATTACTAGGACAGGTGGAAGATATTACTAGGACATGTTGTAGCTATTACTAGGACAGGTTAGAGATATTACTAGTACAGGTTGTAGCTATTACTAGGACAGGTTGTAGATATTACTAGGACAGGTTAGAGATATTACTAGGACAGGTTGTAGATATTACTAGGACAGGTTGTAGCTATTACTAGGACAGGTTAGAGATATTACCAGGACAGGTTGTAGATATTACTAGGACAGGTTGTAGCTATTACTAGGACAGGTTAGAGATATTAATAGGACAAGTTGTAGATATTACTAGGACAGGTGTTGATATTACTA
>NW_027012260.1:405000-420000 GCF_036934945.1 Oncorhynchus masou masou
CCCCTCTCCAGACATGTCATCCTCTCTCCAGGCATGTCATCCTCTCTCCATGCATGTCAGCCTCTCTCCAGACATGTCAGCATCTCTCCAGGCATGTCATCCTCTCTCCAGGCATGACAGCCTCTCTCCAGGCATGTCAGCCTCTCTCCAGACATGTCAGCCTCTCTCCAGGCATGTCAGCCTCTCTCCAGGCATGTCATCCTCTCTCCAGGCATGTCAGCCTCTCTCCAGGCATGTCAGCCTTGTTCCAGGCATGTCAACCCGTTTCCAAGCATGTCAGCCTCTCTCCAGGCATTTCAGCCTCTCTCCAGGCATGTCAGCCCCTCTCCAGGCATGGAAGTCTCTCTCCAAGCATGTCAACCCGTTTCCAGCATGTCAGCCTCTCTCCAGGCATGTCAGTCTCTATCCAGGCATGTCAGTCCCTCTCCAAGCATGTCAGCCCCTCTCCAAGCATGTCCGCCTCTCTCCAGGCATGTCAGCCCCTCTCCAGGCATGTCAGTCTCTCTCCAAGCATGTCAACCCGTTTCCAGCATGTCAGCCTCTCTCCAGGCATGTCAGTCTCTCTCCAGGCATGTCAGTCCCTCTCCAAGCATGTCAGTCCCTCTCCAAGCATGTCAGTCTCCTCTCCAGGCATGTCATCTCCTCTCCAGGCATGTCATCTCCTCTCCAGGCATGTCATCTCCTCTCCAGGCATGTCAGTCCCTCTCCAGGCATGTCAGTCCCTCTCCAGGCATGTCAGCCCCTCTCCAGGCATGTCAGTCCCTCTCCAGGCATGTCAGTCCCTCTCCAGGCATGTCAGTCCCTCTCCAAGCATGTCAGTCCCTCTCCAAGCATGTCAGCCCGTTTCCAAGCATGTCAGCCCCCTCTCCAGGCATGTCATCCAGGCATGTCCTCTCCAGGCATGTGCCCGTTTCCTCTCTCCAGGCATGTCAGGCATGTCTCCCTCTCCAGGCATGTCAGCCCCTCTCCAAGCATGTCAGCCCCTCTCCAAGCATGTCAGTCCCTCTCCAGCATGTCATCTCTCTCCAGGCATGTCAGTCCCTCTCCAGGCATGTCAGTCCCTCTCCAGGCATGTCAGTCCCTCTCCAGGCATGTCAGTCCCTCTCCAGGCATGTCAGTCCCTCTCCAGGCATGTCAGCCCCTCTCCAGGCATGTCAGTCCCTCTCCAGGCATGTCAGCCCCTCTCCAAGCATGTCAGCCACTCTCCAAGCATGTCAGTCCCTCTCCAAGCATGTCAGTCCCTCTCCAAGCATGTCAGCCCCTCTCCCATGTCAGCCCCTCTCCAGGCATGTCAGTCCCTCTCCAGGCATGTCATCCTCTCTCCAGGCATGTCAGCCCGTTTCCAAGCATGCCCCTCTCCAAGCATGTCCGCCTCTCTCCCCAGTCTCCAGGCATGTCAGTCCCTCTCCAAGCATGTCAGCCCCTCTCCAAGCCAGGCATGTCATGTCCCTCTCCAGGCCAGGCATGTCAGCCAAGCATGTCAGTCCCTCTCCAAGCATGTCAGCCCCTCTCCAAGCATGTCAGCCCCTCTCCAAGCATGTCAGTCCCTCTCCAGGCATGTCAGTCCCTCTCCAAGCATGTCAGCCCCTCTCCAAGCATGTCAGCCCTCTCCAGGCATGTCAGTCCCTCTCCAGGCATGTCAGCCCGTTTCCAAGCATGTCAGCCCCTCTCCAAGCATGTCCGCCTCTCTCCAGGCATGTCAGTCCCTCTCCAGGCATGTCAGTCCCTCTCCAAGCATGTCAGCCCCTCTCCAAGCATGTCAGCCCCTCTCCAAGCATGTCAGTCCCTCTCCAAGCATGTCCGCCTCTCTCCAGGCATGTCAGTCCCTCTCCAGGCATGTCAGCCCCTCTCCAGGCATGTCAGTCCCTCTCCAGGCATGTCAGTCCCTCTCCAAGCATGTCAGTCCCTCTCCAAGCATGTCAGCCCCTCTCCAAGCATGTCAGTCCCTCTCCAAGCATGTCAGCCCCTCTCCAAGCATGTCAGTCCCTCTCCAGGCATGTCAGTCCCTCTCCAAGCATGTCAGTCCCTCTCCAAGCATGTCAGCCCCTCTCCAAGCATGTCAGCCCCTCTCCAGGCATGTCAGTCCCTCTCCAGGCATGTCATCCTCTCTCCAGGCATGTCAGCCCGTTTCCAAGCATGTCAGCCCCTCTCCAAGCATGTCCGCCTCTCTCCAGGCATGTCAGTCCCTCTCCAGGCATGTCAGTCCCTCTCCAAGCATGTCAGCCCCTCTCCAAGCATGTCAGCCCCTCTCCAAGCATGTCAGTCCCTCTCCAAGCATGTCCGCCTCTCTCCAGGCATGTCAGTCCCTCTCCAGGCATGTCAGTCCCTCTCCAAGCATGTCAGCCCCTCTCCAGGCATGTCAGTCCCTCTCCAGGCATGTCAGTCCCTCTCCAAGCATGTCAGTCCCTCTCCAAGCATGTCAGCCCCTCTCCAAGCATGTCAGTCCCTCTCCAAGCATGTCAGCCCCTCTCCAAGCATGTCAGCCCCTCTCCAAGCATGTCAGTCCCTCTCCAAGCATGTCAGTCCCTCTCCAAGCATGTCAGCCCCTCTCCAAGCATGTCAGCCCCTCTCCAGGCATGTCAGTCCCTCTCCAGGCATGTCATCTCCTCTCCAGGCATGTCATCTCCTCTCCAGGCATGTCAGCCTCTCTCCAGGCATGTCATCTCCTCTCCAGGCATGTCATCTCCTCTCCAGGCATGTCAGCCTCTCTCCAGGCATGTCATCCTCTCTCCAGGCATGTCATCCTCTCTCCAGGCATGTCATCTCCTCTCCAGGCATGTCATCCTCTCTCCAGGCATGTCATCCTCTCTCCAGGCATGTCATCTCCTCTCCAGGCATGTCATCCTCTCTCCAGGCATGTCAGCCTCTCTGGCTAAAAAGGAGTCAGTGGTTCTAGTGAGCATCAACTGACATTTCACACGTTCTGACTTGTTCTACCTGCAACATGCAGACCTGACACACACACACATGTTTGGTGAACTAACATTTGATGCCTACACACATTAACTGTCTGGGAATCCCAGACCTACCGACCTTTTCTACCCACGAACACACATACAGTTGATGTCGGAAGTTCCTGAAATTCCTGACTTTTAATCCCAGTAAAAATTCCCTGTCTTGGGTCAGTCAGGATCACAAGATTATTTTAAGAATGGGAAATGTCAGAATAATAGTAGAGAGAATGATTTATTTCAGCTTTTATTTCTTTCATCACATTCCCAGTGGGTCAGAAGTTTACATAAACTCAATTAGTATTTGGTAACATTGCCTTTAAATTGATTAACTTGGGTCAAACGTTTCGTGTAGCCTTCCACAAGCTTCCCTCAAAACGTTGGGTGAATATTGACCCATTCCTCCTGACAGCTGGTGTAACTGAGTCAGGTTTGTAGGCCTCCTTGCTCGCACACGCTTTTTCAGTTCTGCCCACAAATATTCTATAGGACTGAGGTCAGGGCTTTGTGATGGCCACTCCAATACCCTGACTTTGTTGTCCTTAAGCCATTTTGCCACAACTTTGGAATTATGCTTGGTGTCATTGTCCATTTGGAAGACCCATTTGCGACCAAGCTTTAACTTCCTGACTGATGTCTTGAGATAACATTTTCCTCCTCATGATGCCATCAATTCATGCCAGCAGCATACCACCCTGCATACCACTGCTGGCTTGCTTCTGAAGCTAAGCAGCGTTGATCCTGGTCAGTCCCTGGATGGGAGACCAGATGCTACTGGAAGTGGTGTTGGAGGGACTGTAAGAGGCACTCTTTCCTCTGGTCTAAAAAATTATCCCAATGCCCCATGGCAGTGATTGGGGACACTGCCCTGTGTAGGGTGCCGTCTTTCGGATGGGACGTTAAACGGGTGTCCTGAATCTCATAGGTCATTAAAGATCCCATTGGCACTTATCGTAAGAGTAGGGGTGTTAACCCCGGTGACCTGACTAAATTCCCAATCTTGCCCTCAAAACCATCACGGTCACCTAATAATCCCCAGCTTACAATTGGCTCATTCATCCCCCTCCTCTCCCCTGTAACTATTCCCCAGGTCGTTGCTGCTAATGAGAACATGTAAAATAATGGATAAATAAAATAATGTTGTGAAGTGTACCACTCCTTCCTGCAGCAAAGCACCCCTGATGCTGATGATGCTGTCACCCCCGTGCTTCACGGTTGGGATGTTGTTCTTCGGCTTGCAAGCCTCCCCCTTTTTCCTCCAAACATATTGATCGTCATTATGGCCAAACAGTTCTATTTTTTGCTTCATCAGACCAGAGGATATTTCTCCAAAAAGTATGATCTTTGTCCCCATGTGCAGTTGCAAACCGTAATCTGGCTATTTTTTATGGCGGTTTTGGAGCAGTGGCTTCATCCTTGCTGTCAATACAGAACTTGTTTTACTGTGGATACAGATCATTTTGTACCTGTTTCCTCCAGCCTCTTCACAAGGTTCTTTGCTGTTGTTCTGGGATTGATTTGCACTTTTCGCACCAAAGTACGTTCATCTCTAGGAGACAGAACGCGTCTCCTTCCTGAGCGGTATGATGGCTGCGTGCTCCCATGGCTTGATTACTTTTGATTTTCCCATGATGTCAAGCAAAGAGACACTGAGTTTGAAGGTAGGCCTTGAAATACATCCACAGGTACACCTCCAATTGACTCAAATTATGTCAATTAGCCTATCAGAAGCTTCTAAAGCCAATAAATTATTTTCTGGAATTTTCCAAGCTGTTTAAAGCACAGCCAACTTAGTGTACGTAAACTTCTGACCCACTGGAATTGTGATACAGTGGATTCTGAGTGAAATAATATGTCTATAAACAATTGTTGTAAAAATTACTTGTGTCATGCATGAAATAGATGTCCTAACCGACTTGACAAAACTATAGTTTTTTAACAAGAAATTTGTTTTCAACTGTACAATATCTGTCTTCACCCAATATCTGTCTTCACCCAATTGCACACACACACACACACACACACACACACACACACACACACACACACACACACACACACACACACACACACACACACACACACACACACACACACACACACACACACACACACACACACACACACACACACACACACACACACACACACCCTATGTTTTGGCACACCCTGATCTGTTTCACCTTTCTTTGTGCTTCTCTCCACCCCCTCCAGGTGTCGCCCATCTTCCCCATTATCCCCAGTGTATTTATACCTGTGTTCTCTGTTTGTCTGTTGCCATTTTGTTTCGTTTGTGAAACCTACCAGCGTTTGTTCCCCTTCTCCTGTCAGTTTCTTGCTCCTGTTTCCTAGTCCTTCCCGCTTTTTACCCATCAGCCTGCCCTGAGCCTGTCTGCCCTGACCCTAAGACTGCCTGCCCTGACCCTGAGACTGCCTGCTGTTCTGGACCCATCACCCTCTCTAGATTAATGACCTCAACCTGCACTGACCCTGACCCTGAGACTGACTGCCCTGACCCTGGCCCCTGCCTGCCCTGACCCTGAGAGTGCCATGCTGTTCTGGACCCATCCCCCTGACCCTCTAGATTAATGACCTCAACCTGGATTACTGACCCTGACCCTGACTGCCTGACCCTGACCCTGGCCTGCCTGCCTGACCCTGAGACTGCCTGGTTCTGGACCCATCCCCCTGCCTGCCCTGACCCTGACCCTGAGCCTGACCCTGACCCTGAGAGAACCTGCCCCTGACCTTGACCCTGACCCTGAGCCTTTGCTACACCTGCCCCACCTCACTGGATTACTGACCCCTGCCTGCCTTTGACCCTGACCCTGAGCCTCATTTGCCTGACCTTTGACCTCACTCATTTGACCCTGCCTGCCCTTTTAGAAATAAACGGCTGTTTCTTCGACACAAAACACCCTGCATCTGCATGACCCTGACCTGATACGGTTAGATCTATAATAAGGGTTAGGGTTAGATCTATAATAAGAGGTTAGGGTTAGATCTATAATAAGGGTTAGGGTTAGATCTATAATAAGGGTTAGGGTTAGATCTATAATAAGGGTTAGGGTTAGATCTATAATAAGGGTTAGGATAAGGGTTAGGGTTAGACCTATAATAAGGGTTAGGACCCCTGCCTGGTTAGATCTATAATGAGGGTGCCATAATAAGGGTTAGATTATAATAAGGGTTAGGATATGAGGGTTAGATCTATAATAAGGGATTTAGGGTTAGATCTATAATAAGGGTTAGTTAGATCTATAATAAGGGTTAGGGTTAGTTATAATAAGACTGGGATAAGGTTAGATCTATAATAAGGGTTAGGGTTAGATTTATAATAAGGGTTAGGGTTAGATTTATAATAAGGGTTAGGGTTAGATTTATAATAAGGGTTAGGATAAGGGTTAGGGTTAGATTTATAATAAGGGTTAGGGTTAGATTTATAGTAAGGTTTAGATTTATAATAAGGGTTAGGGTTAGATTATACCTAACCTGCCTTTGACCCTGACCCTAGATAAGGGTTGATAAGGGTCAGGGTTAGATCTATAATAAGGGTTAGGGTTAGATTTATAATAAGGGTTAGGATAAGGGTTAGGGTTAGATTTATAATAAGGGTTAGGGTTAGATTTATAAGTTAGGGTTAGATTTATAATAAGGGTTAGGGTTAGATCTATAATAAGGGTTAGGATAAGGGTTAGGGTTAGATTTATAATAAGGGTTAGGGTAAGGGTTAGGGTTAGATTTATAATAAGGGTTAGGGTTAGATTTATAGTAAGGTTTAGATCTATAATAAGGGTTAGGATTAGGGTTAGATCTATAATAAGGGTTAGGGTTAGATCTATAATAAGGGTTAGGGTTAGATCTATAATAAGGGTTAGGGTTAGATCTATAATAAGGGTTATGGTTAGATTTATAATAAGGGTTAGGGTTAGATTTATAATAAGGGTTAGGGTTAGATTTATAATAAGGGTTAGGGTTAGATTTATAATAAGGGTTAGGATAAGGGTTAGGGTTAGATTTATAATAAGGGTTAGGTTAGATTTATTAGGTTTAGATTTATAATAAGGGTTAGGGTTAGATCTATAATAAGGGTTATAAGGGTTAGGGTTAGATCTATAATAAGGGTTAGGGTTAGATCTATAATAAGGGTTAGGGGATCTATAATAAGGGTTAGGGTTAGATCTATAATAAGGGTTAGGGTTAGATCTATATAAGGGTAAGGGTTAGATCTATAATAAGGGTTAGGGTTAGATCTATAATAAGGGTTAGGATAAGGGTTAGGGTTAGATTTATAATAAGGGTTAGGGTTAGATTTATAATAAGGGTTAGGATTAGATTTATAATAAGGGTTAGGGTTAGATTTATAATAAGGGTTAGGGTTAGATCTATAATAAGGGTTAGGGTTAGATCTATAATAAGGGTTAGGGTTAGATCTATAATAAGGGTTAGGGTTAGATCTATAATAAGGGTTAGGGTTAGATCTATAATAAGGGTTAGGGTTAGATCTATAATAAGGGTTAGGGTTAGATCTATAATAAGGGTTAGGGTTAGATTTATAATAAGGGTTAGGGTTAGATTTATAATAAGGGTTAGGGTTAGATTTATAATAAGGGTTAGGATAAGGGTTAGGGTTAGATCTATAATAAGGGTTAGGTTTAGATCTATAATAAGGGTTAGGGTTAGATCTATAATAAGGGTTAGGATAAGGGTTAGGGTTAGATCTATAGTAAGGGTTAGGGTTAGATCTATAATAAGGGGGTTAGGGTTAGATTTATAATAAGGGTTAGGGTTAGATTTATAATAAGGGTTAGATCTATAATAAGGGTTAGATCTATAATAAGGGTTAGGGTTAGATCTATAATAAGGGTTAGGGTTAGATTTATAATAAGGGTTAGGGTTAGATCTATAATAAGGGTTAGGGTTAGATCTATAATAAGGGTTAGGGTTAGATTTATAATAAGGATCTATAATAAGGGTTAGGGTTAGATTTATAATAAGGGTTAGGGTTAGATTTATAATAAGGGTTAGGGTTAGATTTATAATAAGGGTTAGGGTTAGATCTATATAAGGGTTAGGGTTAGATTTATAATAAGGGTTAGGGTTAGATCTATAATAAGGGTTAGGGTTAGATCTATAATAAGGGTTAGGGTTAGATTTATCTATAATAAGGGTTAGGGTTAGATCTATAATAAGGGTTAGGGTTAGATTATATAAGGGTTAGGGTTAGATCTATAATAAGGGTTAGGGTTAGATCTATAATAAGGGTTAGGGTTAGATCTATAATAAGGGTTAGGGTTAGATCTATAATAAGGGTTAGGGTTAGATCTATAATAAGGGTTAGGGTTAGATCTATAATAAGGGTTAGGGTTAGATTTATAATAAGGGTTAGGGTTAGATCTATAATAAGGGTTAGGTTAGATCTATAATAAGGGTTAGATCTATAATAAGGGTTAGGGTTAGATCTATAATAAGGGTTAGGGTTAGATCTATAATAAGGGTTAGGGTTAGATTTATAATAAGGGTTAGGGTTAGATCTATAATAAGGGTTAGGGTTAGATCTATAATAAGGGTTAGGGTTAGATCTATAATAAGGGTTAGGGTTAGATCTATAATAAGGGTTAGGGTTAGATCTATAATAAGGGTTAGGGTTAGATTTATAATAAGGGTTAGGGTTAGATCTATAATAAGGGTTAGGATAAGGGTTAGGGTTAGATCTATAATAAGGGTTAGGGTTAGATCTATAATAAGGGTTAGGGTTAGATCTATAATAAGGGTTAGGGTTAGATCTATAATAAGGGTTAGGGTTAGATCTATAATAAGGGTTAGGGTTAGATCTATAATAAGGGTTAGGGTTAGATCTATAATAAGGGTTAGGGTTAGATCTATAATAAGGGTTAGGGTTAGATCTATAATAAGGGTTAGGGTTAGATTTATAATAAGGGTTAGGGTTAGATCTATAATAAGGGTTAGATCTATAATAAGGGTTAGGGTTAGATCTATAATAAGGGTTAGGGTTAGATTTATAATAAGGGTTAGGGTTAGATCTATAATAAGGGTTAGGGTTAGATCTATAATAAGGGTTAGGGTTAGATCTATAATAAGTGTAAGGGTTAGATCTATAATAAGGGTTAGGGTTAGATCTATAATAAGGGTTAGGGTTAGATCTATAATAAGGGTTAGGGTTAGATTTATAATAAGGGTTAGGGTTAGATCTATAATAAGGGTTAGGGTTAGATTTATAATAAGGGTTAGGGTTAGATTATAATAAGGGTTAGGGTTAGATTTATAATAAGGGTTAGGGTTAGATTTATAATAAGGGTTAGGGATAAGGGTTAGGGTTAGATTTATAATAAGGGTTAGGGTTAGATTTATAATAAGGGTTAGGGTTAGATTTATAATAAGGGTTAGGGTTAGATCTATAATAAGGGTTAGGATTAGGGTTAGGGTTAGATTTATAATAAGGGTTAGGGTTAGATTTATAATAAGGGTTAGGGTTAGATTTATAAGGGTTAGGGTTAGATTTATAGTAAGGTTTAGATTTATAATAAGGGTTAGGGTTAGATTTATAATAAGGGTTAGGGTTAGATCTATAATAAGGGTTAGGATAAGGGTTAGGGTTAGATTTATAATAAGGGTTAGGGTTAGATTTATAATAAGGGTTAGGATAAGGGTTAGGGTTAGATTTATAATAAGGGTTAGGGTTAGATTTATAGTAAGGTTTAGATTTATAATAAGGGTTAGGGTTAGATCTATAATAAGGGTTAGGATAAGGGTTAGGGTTAGATTTATAATAAGGGTTAGTGTTAGATTTATAATAAGGGTTAGGGTAAGGGTTAGGGTTAGATTTATAATAAGGGTTAGGGTTAGATTTATAGTAAGGTTTAGATTTATAATAAGGGTTAGGGTTAGATCTATAATAAGGGTTAGGATAAGGGTTAGGTTTAGATTTATAATAAGGGTTAGGGTTAGATCTATAATAAGGGTTAGGGTAAGGGTTAGGGTTAGATTTATAATAAGGGTTAGGGTTAGATTTATAGTAAGGTTTAGATTTATAATAAGGGTTAGGTTTAGATTTATAATAAGGGTTAGGGTAAGGGTTAGGGTTAGATTTATAATAGGGGTTAGAGTTAGATTTGTAATAAGGTTTAGGATAAGGGTTAGGGTTAGATTTATAATAAGGGTTAGGCTTAGATTTATAATAACGTTTAGGTTTAGATTTATAATAAGGGTTAGGATAAGGGTTAGGGTTAGATCTATAATAAGGGTTAGGATAAGGGTTAGGGTTAGATTTATAATAAGGGTTAGGATAAGGGTTAGGGTTAGATTTATAATAAGGGTTAGGATAAGGGTTAGATTTATAATAAGGATTAGGGTAGATTTATAGATGGTTAGATTTGTATAATAAGGGTTCCCCTGGTTAGATTTATAAGGGTTAGGGTTAGATTTATAATAAGGGGATAGCTAAAAGTATAAATGTTCATTAATCAATTGGTCAGGGTTAGATTTAATAAGGGTTTGGATAAGGGTTAGGGTTAGATTTATAATAAGGGTTAGGATAAGGGTTAGATTTATAATAAGGGTTAGGGGATAGTTAGTTGAAATGTTACTCATAGTCTGTAGAGCTTCTACAGATGGACTATCCAAATGCAGTGTTACCAACCTTTCCCCTGGAAGAATACAAATCCCTCCATAACCTTTCCCCACTTTCTCCTTCCCACTTAAATGCCACCTGGCTAAAAGGCAAGTATCCAAATGTCTCATTAGAATATGTGGGATTGGGGGGGGTACCATTATCCCATCCTCTCCTCCTCTGCCTGGCTGTCTGGCTCCTTGGACATAATCCATCCCTCATTACTGAGCTCTGTGATTAACACAGACGGTTTGTGTGTGTGTGCATGCTTCTGGTGTGTGTTTGTGTGTCTATGTCTGGTGTGTGTGTGGATGGGTGTGTGTGTGTGTGTGTGTGTGCATGCTTCTGGTGTGTGTTTGTGTGTGTGTGTGTGTGTGTGTGTGTGTGTGTGTGTGTGTTTGGTGTGTGTGTGTGTGTGTGTGTGTGTGTGTGTGTGTGTGTGTGTGTGTGTGTGTGTGTGTGTGTGTGTGTGTGTGTGTGTGTGTGTGTGTGTGTGTGTGTGTGTGTGTGTGTGTGTGGATGGTGTGATTATTCCTGGAGGGTGTGAATGTATATCTGAGCACGTTCTGGTGATGATGTGACATTTACACTCAGCAGTCACAGAGTGACCTGATGCCTTTAAGAGGATATTAATAATATCATAGTTCCTCTCCCTGGGCCTTTGACACTGTCTCTACGAGAGACAGAGACAGAGAAAGAGAAAGAGAAAGAGAAAGAGAAAGAAAGAGAAAGAGAAAGAGAAAGAGAAAGAGAAAGAGAAAGAGAGAGACAGACAGACAGACAGACAGAGATGAGACAGACAGAGAGAGACAGTGACAGAGAGAGAGACAGACAGAGAAAGAGAAAGAGAAAGAGAAAGAGAAAGAGAAAGAAAGAGAAAGAGAAAGAGAAAGAGAAAGAGAAAGAGAAAGAGAGAGAGAGACAGACAGACAGACAGACAGACAGAGATGAGACAGACAGAGAGAGACAGTGACAGAGAGAGAGACAGACAGAGAGAGAGAAAAATCTAAGAAAGAAATTGAGAAACCTGTCCAACCAAAAACATAGAGACCAGGAAAACCTGAGTCTACGCCTTCACTATGGTGAATCACTAAAACAATACAGAAATACACTACGGAAAAAGAAGGAACAGCATGTCAGAAATCAGCTCAATGTAATTGAAGAATCCATAGACTCTAACCACTTCTGGGAAAATTGGAAAACACTAAACAAACAACAACACGAAGAATTGTCTATCCAAAATGGAGATGTATGGGTAAACCATTTCTCTGATCTTTTTGGCTCTATAACAAAGAATAAAGAGCAAAAATATATACATGATCAAATACAGGTCTTAGAATCAACTATTAAAGACTACCAGAACCCACTGGATTCTCCAATTACATTGAATAAGTTACAGGACAAAATAAAAACCCTCCAACCCAAAAAGACCTGTGGTGTTGATGGTATCCTCAATGAAATGATCAAATATACAGACAACAAATTCCAATTGGCTATACTAAAACTCTTTAACATCATCCTTAGCTCTGGCATCTTCCCCAATATTTGGAACCAAGGACTGATCACCCCAATCCACAAAAGTGGAGACAAATTTGACCCCAATAACTACCGTGGAATATGCGTCAACAGTAACCTTGGGAAAATCCTCTGCATTATCATTAACAGCAGACTCGTACATTTCCTCAATGAAAACAATGTACTGAGCAAATGTCAAACTGGCTTTTTACCAAATTACAGTACAACAGACCATGTATTCACCCTGCACACCCTAATTGACAACCAAACAAACCAAAACAAAGGCAAAGTCTTCTCATGCTTTGTTGATTTCAAAAAAGCCTTCGACTCAATTTGGCATGAGGGTCTGCTGTTTCCCACATGATGGAAAGTGGTGTTGGAGGTAAAACATATATGACATTATAAAATCCATGTACACAAACAACAAGTGTGCGGTTAAAATTGGCAAAAAACACACACATTTCTTCACACAGGGTCGTGGGGTGAGACAGGGATGCAGCTTAAGCCCCACCCTCTTCAACATATATATCAACGAATTGGCGCGGGCACTAGAAAAGTCTGCAGCACCCGGCCTCACCCTACTAGAATCCGAAGTCAAATGTCTGCTGTTTGCTGATGATCTGATGCTTCTGTCACCAACCAAGGAGGGCCTTCAGCAGCACCCTAGATCTTATGCACAGATTCTGTCAGACCTGGGCCCTGACAATAAATCTCAGTAAGAAAAAGGTCCAGTCACCAGGACAACAAATACAAATTCCATCTAGACACTTTTTTCCTAGAGCACACAAAAAACTATACATACCTTGGCCTAAACATCAGCGCCACAGGTAACTTCCACAAAGCTGTGGATGATCTGAGAGACAAGGCAAGAAGGGCATTCTATGCCATCAAAAGGAACATACATTTCAACATACCAATTAGGATTTGGCTAAAATGACTTGAATCAGTTATATAGCCCATTGCCCTTTATGGTTGTGAGGTCTGGGGTCCGCTCACCAACCAAGACTTCACAAAATGGGACAAACACCAAATTGAGACTCTGCACGCAGAATTCTGCAAAAATATCCTCAGTGTACAGCATAGAACACCAAATAATGCATGCAGAGCAGAATTAGGCTGATACCCACTAATTATCAAAATCCAGAAAAGAGCCGTAAAATTCTTTAACCACCTAAAAGGAAGCGATTCCCAAACCTTCCATAATAAAGCCATCACCTACAGAGAGATGAACCTGGAGAAGAGTCCCCTAAGCAAGCTGTTCCTGGGGTTCTGTTCACAAACACAAACACACCCCACAGAGCCCCAAGACAGCAGCACAATTAGACCCAACCAAATCATGAGAAAACAAAAAGATAATTACTTGACACATTGGAAAGAATTAACAAAAAAACAGAGCAAACAAGAATGCTATTTGGCCCTACACAGAGAGTACACAGCGGCAGAATACCTGACCACTATGACTGACCCAAGATTAAGGACAGCTTTGACTATGTACAGACTCAGTGAGCATAGCCTTGCTATTGAGAAAGGCCGCCGTAGGCAGACATGGCTCTCAAGAGAAGACAGGCTATGTGCTCACTGCCCACAAAATGAGGTGGAAACTGAGCTGCACTTCCTAACCTCCT
Source organism: Oncorhynchus masou masou (assembly GCF_036934945.1). Taxonomy (NCBI): domain Eukaryota; kingdom Metazoa; phylum Chordata; class Actinopteri; order Salmoniformes; family Salmonidae; genus Oncorhynchus; species Oncorhynchus masou. Next base: position 418,722 of record NW_027012260.1, read on the forward strand.
GCCCAATGTATGACCATATTAGAGAGACATATCTCCCTCAGATTACACAGACCCACAAAGATTTCGAAAACAAATCCAATTTTGATAAACTCCCATATCTACTGTGTGAAATTCCACAGTGTGCCATCACAGCAGTAAGATTTGTGACCTGTTGCCACGAGAAAAGGGCAACCGGTGAAGAACACACACCATTGTAAATACAACCCATATTTATGCTTATTTATTTTATCTTGTGTCCTTTAACCATTTGTACATTGTTATTAAAACACTGTATATATATGTAATATGACATTTGTAATGTCTTTATTGCTTTGAAACTTCTGTATGTGTAATGTTTACTGTTAATTTTTATTGTTTATTTCCCTTTATATATTATCTACCTCACTTGCTTTGGCAATGTTAACACATGTTTCCCATGCCAATAAAGTCCTTGTTTTGAATTGAGAGAGAGACAGAGTGAGAAGCCAAAGAACTTTACTCATGTATTTTTCAATTATTACCGCAAAGCATATTGGTATAAACAGACAGGCATGTGCTCAAACACACTCACATGCACGTTCATACGCACATTCTCAATCTACACAGTCACAAGGAACGCCGAGCTTTGTTTGCGTGGTCTTGGTGCTAACAGCACAATACATGGGTAATTGGCTGTAACCACGGCTACAGAGGGAACAGTTTGTGCCAGAGCACCTTGTTCCTTCCTGCTAGTGGCTGATGTGTTGTGATGAAATCAGACCGCCAGTATATGTAATGTCTGAGGGGTCCTTGACTTGACCATGGTGGTCATCACATTCCATGCCTAGGGCTGTGTCCCTAATGGCACCCTCTTACCTACACTACCAGTCGTTTGGACACACCTACTTATTCCAGGGTTGTCATCCATGACAGAGAGGTCTTTGAGTGGGCAGGCCTTCCCTGGGAGGAAGAGCAGCTCTGTCTTGTCGAGGTTGAGCTTGAGGTGGAGGGTCGACAAGGTATAGCGGACATATAGAAGATAGAGAGTAGGACAGATAGAAGGTATAGAGGAGGACAGATAGAAGACATAGAGGAGGACAGATAGAAGATATAAAGGACAGATAGAAGACATAGAGGAGGACAGATAGAAGACATAGAGGAGGACAGATAGAAGACATAGAGGAGGACAGATAGAAGATATAGAGGAGGACAGATAGAAGACATAGAGGAGGACAGATAGAAGATATAGAGGAGGACAGATAGAAAGTATAGAGGTGGACAGATAGAAGACATAGAGGAGGACAGATAGAAGATATAGAGG
>NW_027012260.1:430000-442500 GCF_036934945.1 Oncorhynchus masou masou
AGAAGAGGAGACAGGGAGGAAGAGGAGACAGGGAGGAAGAGGAGACAGGGAGGAAGAGGAGACAGGGAGGAAGAGGAGACAGGGTGGAAGAGGAGACAGGGAATAAGAGGAGACAGGACAAAGAGGAGACCGGGAGGAAGAGGAGACAGGGAGGAAGAGGAGACAAGGAGGAAGAGGAGACAGGGAGGAAGATGAGACAGGAAGGAAGAGGAGACAGGGAGGAAGAGGAGACAGGCAGGAAGAGGAGACAGAGGAAAGACAGGAGGAAGAGGAAACGGGGAGGAAGAGGAGACGGGGAGGAAGAGGAGACAGGGAGGAAGAGGAGACACGGAGGAAGAGGAGACATGGAAGAAGAGGAGACATGGAGGAAGAGGAGACAGAGGAAAGACAGGAGGAAGAGGAGACAGGGAGGAAGTGGAGACATGGAGGAAGAGGAGACATGGAAGAAGAGGAGACATGGAGGAAGAGGAGACAGGGAGGAAGAGGAGACAGGGAGGAAGAGGAGACACGGAGGAGACAGGGAGGAAGAGGAGACAGGGAGGAAGAGGAGACAGGGAGGAAGAGGAGCCAGGGAGGAAGAGGCGACAGGGAGGAAGAGGAGACAGGGAGGAAGAAGAGACAGGGAGGAAGAGGCGACACGGAGGAAGAGGAGACAGGGAGGAAGAGGAGACATGGAGGAAGAGGAGACAGGGAGAAAAGGGGGAAAGAAGGAAAAGAGAGATGCCATGCACACAGGAGGGAAGGAATGAGAAACAGGAAGGAGTGTGGAGAGAGAGCAGAGGAGAAATGGAAAGGGGAAGAGATTCCATGCAGACCAATGGACAGTGTGTGTGTCACCCTCAGATGGCCATGACAGTACAGTGTGCTTGACAAAGATAGCTGGATTTATAGCCTTGTGTAAGCCAGAGATGGTGGCAAGGGGAACCCTCTCTCTCCTCTCTCTCGCTCTCTATCTTTCACTCTCGCTTGCTCTCTCTATATCTCTGTTCCCTCTACTCTGTATCATCTCTCGCTCTCTTTATCCTGCCTCTCTCTCTCTCTCTCTCTCTCTCTCTCTCTCTCTCTCTCTCTCTCTCTCTCTCTCTCTCCCTCCCTCTCTCTCTCTCTCTCTCTCTCCTCTCCCGGTCTCTCTCTCAATTAAATATATCTCTCTCCCTCTGCTTGTCTCTATCCTCTCACTCTTCGTATCTCTGTCCCTTCCTGTGCCTCCCTCCCTCTCGCACGCTCTACAATTCCCCCTGTTTCATTCTCCAACCTACTTTGTCATTCTACCATTTCCTCTGTCCATCTTTCACCCCTCTCTCCTTGTTTCTTTCTATCTCACTGTATTCCTCTTCTACTCATTCTCTTTCTCTTCTCTCTTCTCTATCCTCTTCCCCCTGTCTCTCTCTCTTTTTTTCTCTCCCACGCTCTGTCTCTCTGTCTCTCTGTCTCTCTCTCTCTGCTTTGACTCTTTCCTCTGTCTCTTTTTGACTCTCTGTCCCCTTCTCTGTCTTTCCTCACTCTGCTCCCCCTTAACCAGCTGGCTATTGTGATAAAAGACCCCCATTCCCCTGTGTCTCAGACAGCTTTATTATGTCAGTCTAAAGACCAATGTCACACTGTGCAAGCATGTGTGCATGTCCATTTGTGCGTCTGTGTGTCTGCTGTTTTGGAGTTCCACTCACTGTTTGATGCCACAGATCTAGGATCAGATTACCACCACTCTATCTCTATCTATCCTAACCTTAACCAGACGTATCTGACCCTACATCAGTGGTTAGGGGTCAGTCTCTGTCATGTCTTGTTCTGTCTGTCTCTCTGTCCTTTCTCTTGACTCTGTCTCTCTCTGCTCTCTGTCTTTCCTCACTCTTCTCCCTCTTAATTCTTCAGCTGTTCTACATTGTCCCCTAAAGCTCATTCCTCATTCCCCACCTGTTCTCAGACCCTCTGATTATGTCAGTCTAAAGACTCAATGTCACACTTTCAAGCATGTCTGCATGTTTGTGTTTTTGATGTGTGTCTGCTGTGGTTGGAGTTCCACTTGTCCATCAATGTCTTGATGCCACAGGTGATCCAGCATTACCACCACTCTTTTGTTCCATTCTACGTTGGAAGAGGATCTATCCTAACCTGTAACCAGAACTCTGTTCCCTGTTAACATCAGTGGGTTAGGGGTCATCAGTATCAGTCTGAATGGCAGTGACTGTCCTATGATCCTAACATTAGGTGTCTGACCTGAACTCCACAGCAATACTCTGTGAGCTAACTCAATGTCTCAGACAGGGTTACGCCACAGCAATACTCAGGGAACTAACTCAATGTCTCAGACAGGGTTACGCCACAGCAATACTCTAGGAACTAACTCAATGTCTCAGACAGGGTTAGTCCATTAGGAATCTCTAACTCAATGTCTCAGATAGGGTAGTCCATTAGGAGGTCAGCTAACTCAATGTCTCAGACAGGCAATAGTCCATTAGGAGGTCAACTAACTCAATGTCTCAGACAGGGTTAGTCCATTAGGAGGTCAGAACTAACTCAATGTCTCAGACAGGGTTAGTCCATTAGGAGGTCAGCTAACTCAATGTCTCAGACAGGGTTAGTCCATTAGGAGGTCAGCTAACTCAATGTCTCAGACAGGGTTAGTCCATTAGGAGGTCAGCTAACTCAATGTCTCAGAGAGGGTTAGTCCATTAGGAGGTCAGCTAACTCAATGTCTCAGACAGGGTTAGTCCATTAGGAGGTCAGCTAACTCAATGTCTCAGACAGGGTTAGTCCATTAGGAGGTCAGCTAACTCAATGTCTCAGACAGGGAATAGTCCATTCGGGTGGCAGCTACATGTGAGAGGGTTCAAGGGAGTGCCAGAGTGCCTGATCTGCCTCCATCCTCCATGAGGCTGCTGCCTCAGTTTGTATGACGGCAATTTGCATATACTCCAGAATGTTATGAAGAGTGGTCAAATTAATTGAAATTAATTGCAAAGTCCCTATTTCCCAATCAAATGAACTGAATTCCAAAAAGACATTTCCACTGCATTTCAGCCCTGCTACAAAAGGACCAGCTGACATCATGTCAGTGATTCTCTTAACACAGGTGTGAGTGTTGATGAGGACAAGGCTGGAGATCACTCTGTCATGCTGATTGAGTTTGAATAACAGACTGGAAGCTTCAAAAGGAGGGCGGTGCTTGGAATCATTGTTCTTCCTCTGTCAAACATGGTTACCTGCAAGGAAACACGCGCCGTCATCATTGCTTTGCACAAAAGAAGGCTTCACAGGCAAGGATATTGCTGCCAGTAAGATTGCACCTAAATCAACCATTTATCGGATCATCAAGAACTTCAAGGAGAGCGGTTCAATTGTTGTTGAGAAGGCTTCAGGGCGCCCAAGAAAGCTCAGCAAGCGCCAGGACCGTCTCCTAAAGTTGCTTCAGCTGCAGCTGCTGGATCGGGGCACCACCAGTACAGAGCTTGCTCAGGAACGGCAGCAGGCAGGTGTGAGTGCATCTGCACGCACAGTGAGGCGAAGACTTTTGGAGGATGTCCTGGTGTCAAGAAGGGCAGCAAAGAAGCCACTTCTCTCCAGGAAAACATCAGGGACAGACTGATATTCTGCAAAAGGTACAGGAAGTGGACTGCTGAGGACTGGGGTAAAGTCATTTTCTCTGATGAATCCCCTTTCCCATGGTTTGGGGCATCCGGAATAAAGCTTGCCCGGAGAAGACAAGGTGAGCGCTACCATCAGTCCTGTGTCATGCCAACAGTAAAGCATCCTGAGACCATTCATGTGTGAGGTTGCTTCTCAGCCAAGGGAGAGGGCTCACTCACAATTTTGCCTAAGAACACAGCCATGAATAAAGAATGGTACCAACAAATCCTCTGAGAGCAACTTCTCCCAACCAGCCAGGAACAATTTGGTGACGACAATGCCTTTTCCAGCATGATGGAGCACCTTGCCATGAGGTAAAAGTGATAACTAAGTGGCTCGGGGAACAAAACATCGATATTTTGGGTCCATGGCCAGGAAACTCCCCAGACCTTAATCCCATTGAGAATTTGTTGTCAATCCTCAAGAGGCGGGTGGACAAACAAAAACCCACACATTCTGACGAACTCCAAGCATTGATTATGCAAGAATGGGTTGCCATCAGTCAGGATGAGGCCCAGGAGTTAATTGACAGCATGCCAGGGCGGATTGCAGAGAAAAAGAAGGGTCAACACTGCACATATTGACTCTTTGCATCAACTTAATGTAATTGTCAATAAAAGCCTTTGACACTTATGAAATGCTTGTAATTATACTTCAGTATTCCATAGTAACATCTGACAAAAATATCTGAAGTCACTGAACAGCAAACCTTGTGCAATTAATAATTGTGTCTTTGTCAAAACTTTTGGCAATGACTGTAGTACCATAGAGGAAGAGCTGCAGCACACAGTGCCATGTCTATGTCATTAGAGGAACCCAACTTAATACACACACACACACACACACACACACACACGCACACACACACACACACACACACACACACACACACACACACACACACACACACACACACACACACACACACACACACACACACACACACACACACACACACACACACACACACACACACACACACACACACACACACACACACACACACAGTGAGGTTTTCCTAATGATTAGTACAACGTAGGAGTTCTCCTACACATTAACGCTGCATTAAGTAGAATAAATCAACATAAAAAAAAGGCTGGTTGAGTCAGAAGTACTGTCCCAAATTGCACCCTATTCACTATCTAGTGCCTTTGACCAGGGCCCATAGGACTCTGTGTTTGTATACATGGATTTTATAATGTCCCCCCTGAAAAAACGCTTTCCATCAATGTAGAGTATTATAGCAGCACACCCTCATGCCAAATTGAGTCAAACACTTTTTGGAAATCAACAAAGACTTTGTTTTGGTTTGTTTGTTTGTCATTTAGGGTGTGCAGGGTGAATACGTGGTCTGTCGTATGGTAATATGGTGTAAAAAAAAGCCTATTTGATAGTTGCTCAGGACGTTGTTTTCACTGATGAAATGTAGGAGTTAATGATAACGCAGAGGATTTTCCCAAGGTTGCTGTTATTGGGGTCAAATTTGTCTCCACTTTTGTGGATTGGGGTGATCAGTCCTTGGTACTGAATAATGGGGAAAATGCCAAAGCTAAGGATGATGTTAAAGAGTTTAAGTATAGCCAATTTGAAATTGTGGTTTGTTAATCATTTAATTGAGGATTCAACACCACAGGCCTTTTTGGGTTGGAGGGTTTGTATTTTGTCTTGTAGTTCATTCAATGTAATTGGAGAATCCAGTTGGTTCTGATAGTCTTTAATCGGTGACTCTATGGTTTTCAATTGATCATGCATGTGTTTTTGCGGTTTGATCTTTAAAGGGACGAATAGATTGGAGAAGTGGTTTATCAGTACATCTCCGTTTCGGATAGATAGATCTATATTGTTGTTTTGTTTAGTGTTTTACACTTTCCCAGAACTGGCTAGATTCTATGAATTCTTCAATTAAATTGAGCTGATTTCTGACGTGCTGATCCTTCTCGTGTATTTCTGTGATGTTTTAATGTTTCACCATTGTGAAGGTAGGTTCCTCAATTCCTTTCTTAGGTTGTTGCATTCTTCATCAAACCATCTGTCATTGTTGTTCATTTTATTAGGTTGTCTAACTGAAATGTTTAGATTTGATAGGGAAGCCAAAAGGTCAAATTTACTATTTAGGCTTTCACTGCCAAGTTTACAATTTCACTATCACAGTGTTTTGCCTGGGAAGTTGTCCAAAAGGGATTGAAATTGTTGTTGGCTAATTGTTTTCTGGTAGGTTTCTACACTACTTTCCTTCCATCTATAACATCTCTTAATATTATTCACTTCCTGTAATCTCTCTCTCTCTGTAATCTCTCTCTCCCTCTCTCTCTCCCTCTCTCTCTCTCTCTCTCGCTCCCTCTCTCTCTGTAATCTCTCTCTCACTGTAACCCCTCTCTCTCTCTCTGTAATATCGCTCTCTCGCTCTCTCTCTCTCCTCTCCTCTCTCTCTCTCTCTCTCTCTCTCTCTCTCTCTCTCTCTCTCTCTCTCTCTCCCTCCTCTCTCTCTCTTTTTCCCTCTCTCCCTCTCTCTCTCTCTCTCTCTCTCTCTCTCTCTCCTCTCTCTCTCTCTCTCTCTCTCTCTCTCTCTCTCTCTCTCTCTCTCTCTCTCTCTCTCTCTCTCTCTCTCTCTGTAATCTCCCCAGTAGATTTGATGAGCGGAGCAGCAGAGTCACAGTGAAGAGGAGGCAGACAGACACAGATAGGATAAGCCATGGTGTCACTTAGCTGGTCTCAACTGCAGTCTTGTTATGTTAATGTTGTCTCTAGTTTCTCTCTCTGTTCTTTCTTTCTGTCTCATTTCCTTCCTTCCACGATAGAGGGAGGCTCACTATCGAAACCAGACCTGAATGATATACGCAACCATACTGACGATGTTAACAAGATCAAAACATAAACAGTTGATATTTACTATCCATGCGTCCCAAATGACACTATTCCCAATGGACCCTCGTTTAAACTAGTGCACTATAAAGGGAATAGTGTGCCGTTTGGGATACATCATGTACTTTAGAGAGTTCTTATCTCTGTTTTCATCGTCTCCAACCCACATATTCTCTTTCTGAAAGGCTTTTAGTATTTCCTTCAGACATTTCTACTAGAACACACGCACACACACGCACACACACACACACACACACGCACGCACGCACGCACGCACGCACGCACACACACACACACACACACACACACACACACACACACACACACACACACATTCACGCACACACACACACACACACACACACACACACACACACACACGCACGCACGCATGCACACACTCTCTCACACACACACACACACACACACACACACGCACACACACACACACACACACACACACACACACACACGCTTTAATTACGCAGGCACGCACGCACGTATTTCCTGAATTGCACCACGCACGATTTTCACGCACGCACACACACACACGCACGCACGCATGCTGTGCACACACACACACACACACACACACACACACACACGCACGCACGCATGCACACACTCTCTCTCTGGGACACATCACACACACACACACACACACACACACACACACACACACACACACACACACACACACACACACACACACACACACACACACACACACACACACACACACACACACACACTGTGTGATTGTCTTTAATTATGAGTGAGGATAAGACAACACTATGACTGTATCCTGAATTGCACCTTATTCCTTATTTATGATTTTCTAACCTTTATTTAACCCTATGTAGGGCACTACTATTGAACAAGGCTCATTGGGCTCTGGTCATATGCTGTGCACTAAACAGGGTATAGGCTGCCATTTGGAACACAGTCTAGGCTTCCTGACATAATTTCCTGCCTAACGGAAAAGCAGCAAACAACAGACTCAGGTTTGGCTCTGGGACACAGATCTGATCGGTGCACTACAACAGTCACATGCAGAAACTGCACCACTGATACATTCTGTGCCTCTGGCTACCTGCCATATACTGCACCACTGATACATTCTGTGCCTCTGGCTTCCTGCCATATACTGCACTCCTGATATATTCTGTGCCTCTGGCTTCCTGCCATATACTGCACCACTGATACAATCTGTGCCACGGGCTTCCTGCCACATACTGCACCACTGATATAATCTGTAGGCTTCCTGCCATATACTGCACCACTGATACATTCTGTGCCACAGGCTTCCTGCCATATACTGCACTCCTGATATAATCTGTGCCACGGGCTTCCTGCCATATACTGCACTCCTGATATAATCTGTGCCACAGGCTTCCTGCCATATACTGCACTCCTGATATATTCTGTGCCTCTGGCTTCCTGCCATATACTGCACTCCTGATATAATCTGTGCCACAGGCTTCCTGCCATATACTGCACTCCTGATATAATCTGTGCCACGGGCTTCCTGCCATATACTGCACTCCTGATATAATCTGTGCCACGGGCTTCCTGCCATATACTGCACCCTGATATAATCTGTGCCACGGGCTTCCTGCCATATACTGCTCCTGCCTCCATACGTACAGCGGCTTCGGAATGTTTTCAGGCACCTCACCTTTTTTTTGGCAAAAAAACCTAAAAAAACAAAAAAATATTTACATAAACAACTCCTCAGTAAAAGGCACATGGCAGCCCGCTTGGAGTTTGCTAAAAGGTACCTAAAGACTCTCAGACCATGAGAAACCAGATTCTCTGGTCTGATGAAACCAAGATTGAACACTTTGGCCTGAATGCAAAGCTTCATGTCTGGAGGAAACCTGGCACCATCCCTACGGTGAAGCATGGTGGTGGCAGCATCATGCTGTGGGGATGTTTTCAGCGGCAGAGACTGGGAGACTAGTCAGGATCAAGTCAAAGATGAACGGAGCAAAGTACAGACAGATCCTTGATGAAAACCTGCTCCAGAGCGCTCAGGACCTCAGACTGAGGCGAAGGTTCACCTTCCAACACGACAACGACCCTAAGCACACAGCCAAGACACTGCAGGAGTGGCTTCGGGACAAGTCTCGGAATGTCCTTGAGTGGCCCAGCCAGAGCCCGGACTTGAACCCGATCGGACATCTCTGGAGAGACATGAAAATAGCTGTGCAGCAACGCTCCCCATCCAACCTGACAGAGCTTGAGAGGATCTGCAGAGAAGAACGGGAGAAACTCCCCAAATTCAGGTGTGACAAGCTTGTAGCATCATACCCAGGAAGACTGGAGACTGTAATCACTGCACAAAAGTGCTCCAACAAAGTACTGAGTTAAGTGTCTGAATACTTATGTAAATGTGATATTTCCGTTTTTATTAATTATTTATTAGCAAAAATAGAATTCAGCTGAATTAAACATTGTGCGTCCCAAATGGCACCCTATTCCCTTGTTAGTGTACACTGCCCTTTCCCCCATAGGGCTCCGCTCTAAAGTAGTGCAGTCTGTAGAGACTAGGCTGATATTTGGGACTAAACCCATGTTGACATTGTAGATTATTCTGCTAGGAGCCAAGCCAGATCTCTGCACAGATAAAACCAACATAGTCTATTGATGGCTGGGTGTCTCAGAGTCGCCGGCGGCAACTGTCAATCATCGCTGTCATTTTGTTTCGAATGAATATTGTTTTTTATATCATTGCTGTTTTGTTTGATGACAGAGACATGATAGAAGACCCCTATCACTGCATCAACACGCACAGGATGCAGGGATACTAGTCCAGCTACAGGACACACACACACACACACACACACACACACACACACACACACACACACACACACACACACACACACACACACACACACACACACACACACACACACACACACACACACACACACACACACACACACACACACACACACACACACACACACACACACACAGAGATAGAGAGAGAGAGATAGAGACAGAGAAGACAGAGACAGAGAGATGAATGGTGGGGTAGAGAGAGAGTTGGACAGGGGAGACAGAGAGAGGAATGGGGGGTAGAGAGAGTTGGACAGGGGAGACAGAGAGAGGAATGGTGGGGTAGAGAGAGAGTTGGACAGGGGAGACAGTCACTGATACAGAAGGAGAACAGGAGTGCATGAAAGAGTCAGAAAAAGAGAGGGAGAGAGCGAAAAGGAGTTGGATATAGAAAGAGACTGACACATGATGTTTAGGTCAGAGGTTTACATACATGTAGGTTGGAGTCATTAAAACTAGTTATTCAGCCACTCCACACATCTCTATAGTTTTGGCAAGTCGGTAAGGACATGTACTCTGTGCATGACACAAGTCATTTTTCTAAGAATTGTTTACAGACAGATTATTTTACTTATAATTCACTGTATCACAATTCAAGTGGTTCAGAATTGTACATACACTAAGTTGACTGTGCCTTTAAACAGCTTGGAAGATTCCAGAAAATGTTGTCATGGCTTTAGAAGATTCTGATGTAGCATAGCACGCAAGTATAAACACCATAGTACCACGCAGCCGTCATACTGCTCAGAAAGGAGACGCGTTCTGTCTCCTAGAGATGAACGTACTTTGGTGTGAAAAGTGCAAATCAATCCCAGAATAACAGCAAACGACCTTGTTAAGATGCTGGAGGAAACTGGTTATAAAAGTTTCTTTATCCACAATATTACGAGTCCTGTATTGACATAACCTGAAAGGCCCCTCAGCAAGGAAGAATCCACTGCTCCAAAACCTCCATAAAAATGCCAGACTACGGTTTGCAACTGCACATGGGGACAAGATTGTAATTTTTGGAGAAATGTCCTCTGGTCTGATAAAACAAAAATGTAACTTTTTGGCCATAATGACCATCGTTATGTTTGGAGGAGGAGGCTTGTAAGCCTGAAGAACACCATCCCAACCGTGTACCATGGGGGTGGCAGCATCATCTTGTGGGGGTGCGTTGCTGCAGGAGGGACTGGTGCACTTCACAAAATAGATGGCACCATGAGAAATCCCTGACCTCAATCCCATAGAAAATTTCTGGGCAGAACTGAAAAAGCATGTGTGAGCAAGGAGGCCTAGAAACCTGACTCAGTTACGTCAGCTCTGTCAGGAGGAATGGGCCAAATTTCACCCAATCTATTGTGGGAAGCTTGTGGAAGTCTACCTGAAACATTTGACCCAAGTAAGGCAATGCTACCAAATATTAATTGAGTGTATATAAACTTCTGACCCACTGGGAATGTGATGAAAGAAATATAATATGAAATAAATCATTCTTTCCACTATTATTCTGACATTTCACGTGCTTAAAATAAAGTGGTGATCCTAACTGACCTAAAACAGGGAATTTTATACGAGGATTAAATGTCAGGAATTGTGAAAACTGAGTTTAAATGTACTTTGCTAAGGTGTATGTAAACTTCCGACCTCAACTGTAGGATGGATATAGACAGAGACTGAAACATAGGATGGATACAGACAGAGACTGAAACATAGGTTGGACATAGACAGAGACTAAAACCTAGGTTGGACATAGAAAGAGACTGAAACATACACTACTGCTCACAAGTTTCACTCAGAAATGGGCTTGTTTTTTTTAAAGAAGAGCACATTTTTTTGTCCATGAAAATAACATCAAATTGATCAGAAATACAGTGTAGACATTGTTAATGTTGTTAATGACTATTGTAGCTGGAAACGGCAGATTTTTTTTAAATGGAATTTCTACATAGGTTTACAGAGGCCCATTATCAGCAACCATCACTCCTGTGTTCCAATGGCATGTTGTGTTAGCTAATCCAATTTTATAATTTGAAAGGCTAATTGATCATTAGAAAACACTTTTGCAATTACATTAGCATAACTGAAAACTGTTGTTCTGATTAAGGAAGCAATTAAACGGGCCTTCTTTAGACTATTTGAGTATCTGGAGCATCAGCATTTGTGGGTTCAATTACAGGCTCAAAATGTCCAGAAACAAAAACCTTTCTTCTGAAACTCATCAGTCTATTTTTGATCTGAGAAATGAAGGCTATTCCATGTGATAAATTGCCAAGAAACTGAAGATCTCGTACAACGCTGTGTACTACACCCTTCACAGAACTGGCTCTAGCCAGAATAGAAAGAGGAGTGGGAGGCCCCGGTGCACAACTGAGCAAGAGGACAAGTACATTAGAGTGCCTAGTTTGAGAAACAGACGCCTCAGTTCTCAAGTTCTCAACTGTCAGCTGGTCATTTTGTGTTTTAAATAGTTACCAGGGTGTGACATGGGTTTATTGTATTGTATTTTCGTATTGGGGTTTGTAAACACCAGTCTCAATCGTCAACAGTGAAGAGGCGACTCTGTGTGTGGATGCTGGCCTTCATGAGTAACTTACACGTCGGTCCGACTCTCCTTTGTTACAACACCAGTCTCAATCAAAAGTGAAGAGGCGACTCTGGGATGCTGGCCTTCTAGACAGAGATACAAAGAAAAATACAAATCTCAGACTGGCCAATAACAACAAAGATTAAGATGGGCAAAAGAACACAGACACTGGACAGAGAAAGATTGGGAGAAAGTGTTATGGACAGACAAATCTACATTTGAAGTGTTTGGATCACAAAGAAGAACATTCGTGAGAAGCAGAAGAAAAATGAAAAGATGCTGGAGGAGTGCTTAATGCCATCTGTCAAACATAGTGGAGGCAATGTGATGGTCTGGGGTGGTCTGGTGGTGGTATGTGGGAGATTTGTACAGGGTAAAAGGGATCTTGAAGAAGGAAGGCTATCCCTCCATTTTGCAACGCCATGTCATACCCTGTGGACGGCGTTTAATTGGAGCCAATTTCCTCCTACAACAGAACAATGACCCATAAGCTCAGCTCCAAACTATGCAAGAACTATTTAGGGAAGAGGGCAGTCAGCTGGTTTTCTGTCTATATTCTGTCCAGCACAGTCACCGGATATCAACCCTGTTGAGC
>NW_027012260.1:447500-462500 GCF_036934945.1 Oncorhynchus masou masou
ATGATAAGGGACGATATTTATAACCACGTAACAATTAGCATGGAACGTTACAACCCAATGGAATGACAAGGGACTATATTTATAACAACGTAACAATTAGCATGGAAAGCAACAACTCAATGGAATTATAAGGGACTATATTTATAACCACGTAACAATTAGCATGGAAAGCAACAACCCAATGGAATGATAAGGGACTATATTTATAACCACGTAACAATTAGCATGGAAAGCAACAACCCAATGGAATGATAAGGGACTATATTTATAACCACGTAACAATTAGCATGGAAAGCAACAACCCAATGGAATGATAAGGGACTATATTTATAACCACGTAACAATTAGAATGGAAAGCAACAAACCAATGGAATTTTTTAAATGTATTTTTAATTCACCTTTATTTAACCAGGTAGGCCGGTTGAGAACAAGTTCTCATTTACAACTGCGACCTGGCCAAGATAAAGCAAAGCAGTGCGACACAAACAACAACACAGAGTTACACATGGAATAAACAAAACATACAGTCAATAACACAATTGACAAAGGAGGTAAGAAAATAAATAGGCCGTAGTGGCGAAATAATTACAATTTAGCAATTAAATACTGGAGTGATGGATGTGCAGAAGATGAATGTAGAGATACTGGGGTGCAAAGGAGCAAAATGTTTATAAAACAGTATGGGGATGAGGTAGTTGGATGTTCTATTTACAGATGGGCTATGTACAGGTGCAGTGATCTGTGAGCTGCTCTGACCGCTGGTGCTTAAAGTTAGTGAGGGAGATATGAGTCTCCAACTTCAGGGATTTTTGCAATTTGTTCCAGTCATTGGCAGCAGAGAACTGGAAGGAGAGGCGGCCAAATTAGGACCTGGCTTTGGGGGTGACCGGTGAAATATACCTGCTGGAGCGCGTGCTACATATGGGTGCTGCTATGATGACCAGTGAGCTGAGATAAGGCAGGGCTTTACCTAGCAAAGACTTATAGATGACCTGGAGCCAGTGTGTTTGGCAATGATTTATTTTTTTAATTTAAATTTTACCTTTATTTAACTAGGCAAGTCAGTTAAGAACAAATTCTTATTTTCAATGACGGCCTAGGAACAGTGGGTTAACTGCCTGTTCAGGGGCAGAACGACAGATTTGTACCTTGTCAGCTTGGGGGTTTGAACTTGCAACCTTTCGGTTACTAGTCCAAAGCTCTAACCACTAGGCCACCCTGCCGAGGGCCAGCCATCGAGAGCATACAGGTCACAGTGGTGGGAGGTATATGAGGCTTTGGTGACAAAACGGATGGCATTGTGAAAGACTGCATCCAATTTGCCGAGTAGAGTGTTGGAGGCTATTTTGTAAATGACATCGCCGAAGTCGACGACGGGATAGTCAGCTTTACGAGGGTATGTTTGGCAGCATGAGTGAAGGATGCTTTGTTCCGAAATAGGAAGCCGATTCTAGATTTAATTTTGGATTAGAGATGCTTAATGTGAGTCTGGAAGGAGAGTTTACAGTCTAACCAGACACCTTGGTATTTGTAGATGTCCACATATCAGTCAGAACAGTCCAGACTTGTGATGCTGGATGGGCAGGTGCTGGTAGCGATCAGTTGAAGAGCATGCATTTAGTCTTACTTGCATTTAAGAGCAGTTGGAGGCCACGGAAGGAACGTTGTATGGCATTGAAGCTCGTCTGGAGGTTAGTTAACACAGTCTCCAACGAAGGGCCAGAAGTATACATAATGGTGTCATCTGTGTAGAGGTGGATCAGAGAATCACCAGCAGCAAGAGCAACATCATTGATGTATACAGAGAATAGAGATGGACCGAGAATTGAACCCTGTGGCACCCCCATATAGACTGCCAGAGGTCTGGACAACAGGCCCTCCGATTTGACACACTAAACTCTTTCTGAGAAGTAGTTGGTGAACCAGGCGAGGCAATCATTAGAGAAGCCAAGGCCGTTGAGTCTTGAATGACAAGCAACTATATTTATAACAACGTAGCAATTAGCTTGGAAAATTGCAACCAGATGAACAAGAAACTTACTTTCAGATTGATCATTTTTCCACACTGAGTCTTAAGACTGGGAGTGTGGTTTACGGTACATGGATTTAGCAGTGAATACATTGACTTAATCTGAAACGCCGTCTGGAACTGTCTAGAACTGTCTCGCTCCTGAGGTCTGATTGGCAGATTCTCAACAAGGAAGTCGATGAGAAGCTCATTAAAGATCATTAAAGATACCTAAACACACACACACACACACACACACACTTGGCTCCACAGCAGCCACTCACACTCAAGGGACTCAATTATTGCCACATATGAGTCGAAACTTTTCTATATTATTAACAGACCTCATTTTAATATTCTAGAATGTTTCCTATTAAATGAGGGGAAAAAAGTCCCCTTCTTCTCATGAAAGAGAGAAAAGAGAGAACAAAGAGAAAGAGAGAACACGTCTTCGTTCCTTTCTGCCAAAATAAAAGGTGTTGAGATTAAAAGCCTGCAGGTCTTCACTTTGAAGAAACAGGGACATTATTTAAAATGAACAAGACTACTGCTTTTCCACCCAATAAGACAATTAGTTCTCTTCTCCAACACTCTGTCTTCCTTTCAACACATTTTCCACCACCAGGTTTCTCTTTTTTCCCTCCTCTTTTCATGTTCAGTCATTTTGTTGCCTTTTCCAGCGGTGTCACCACATACATACCTTTAGAAGCAGCTACTGTAGATGGTGTCTGTGTCTCTCTCTCTCTCTCTCTCTCTCTCTCTCTCTCTCTCTCTCTCTCTGTCTCTCTCTCTCTCTCTCTCTCTCTCTCTCTCTCTCTCTGTCTCTGTCTCTGTCTCTCTCTCTCTCTCTCTCTCTCTCTCTGTCTCTCTCTCTCTCTCTCTCTCTGTCTCTGTCTCTCTCTCTCTGTCTCTCTCTGTCACTCTCTGTCTCTGTCTCTCTCTCTCTCTCTCTCTCTGTCTCTGTCTCTCTCTCTGTCTCTGTCTCTCTCACTCTGTCACTCTCTCTCTGTCTCTGTCTCTCTCTCTCTCTCTCACTCTCTCTCTCTCTCTCTGTCTCTGTCTCTCTCTCTCTCTCTCTGTCTCTGTCTCTGTCTCTCTCTCTCTCTCTCTCTCTCTCTCTCTGTCTGTCTCTGTCTCTGTCTCTGTCTCTCTCTCTCTCTCTCTCTGTCTGTCTCTATCTCTCTGTCTGTCTCAATCTTCTGTCTTTCTTTCTGTCTTTCTCTCTGTCTTCTCTCTTTCTGTCTCTCTCTCTCTTTATCGTATTGAGTGCCATGAAGCAGAAATGATCAAAAGCTCAGTTTTTGTTATTACCGGCATAATATATATCTGAGATTAATTTCCGATACTTTTTTAACAAGACACCACATGGGTGGTGCCCAACGCTTTGAGCAAGTGACTGAATGCTTTGTTTTCATCTAAATAACATCGCACCCACAATCACACACACACCACCCCCCCCCCCCGCTGTCCTTCCTTTTTCATTGACTACTGTGGGATGAATCGTAAAGCACCTCTATTTAAACAAACAGAACCTTTATCAAATGTATTATATTAAATGTAAATGTATTATATAAAATGTAAATGTATTATTTAAAATGTAAATGTATTATTTAAAATGTACATTTATTATATAAAATGTAATGTATTAAATAAAATCTAAAACAAATGTATTCATCATGTAAATGTATTAAATCAAATGTAAATGTATTAAATCAAGTGTTTTTAAATCAAATGTAAACTTGTTATATCAAATAAAGTATTATTAAAATGCTCTGTCTCTTAAAACCAAAATGTTTTATCACTTTGTAAAACACACCATTAGTATTTTATCATACTTGATGTTGTATCTCAGTACTCAGACGTGTGGTTGGTGTTGTGATGGGCACTGGTTTGACCAAAATGAAGGCATTTTATGATTGTATATTTAACAAAATCATGTTCCATCTGTGTATGAAATGTCCAGCCAGGTCTCAGAGGACGTTGATTGGAGAGGATGAAATGGCAAACAAGGCCACATAGAATGGGCAACAGTGACACGCTGACCAACCAAAACATAAAAACATTAAACTATGGTTTGACAAAGTGGTCATTTTGCTAGTTTATTGTACCACATCACTTTATACACAGGAGGTATCTGGTGGATGGACTTGAAGCATCTGCCTCTGACTCCAATGTTTGTTGCCATCTTCAGACCCAGCAATGAGAACAGGTACAGTTTTTATAAATCTTACGAAATCCATCTCCCACACCAATTCAACCCTAATTGTAACACCTTGACCATCCACATGTTGAATCCATGGAGGCATTCAAGAACACGTGTTCACAACCAGCCATGTCAAAACAGGGAATGAATGATAGTGTTTAGGGAATGTTACACCAGTGTTCAACCACATGTCAAAACAGGAAAAGTTCCGTCAACGTGGGGAAAACGACACCAGTGTCAATAGACCACATGTAAAACAGGAAAAGTATATCTTAAAGTAACGACACCTTAAAGTGTTTAATGCACATGTCAAAACAGGAAAAGTCACAATTTGTAAGTCGCTCTGGATACCAGTGTTCAACCACATGTCAAAACAGGAAAAGTCATCACGTTGGACGACACCAGTGTTCAATCACATGTCAAAACAGGAAAAGTACGAGCTGGTTGAGAGAATGCCAAGAGTTTTTGGACGACACCAGTGTTCAACCACATGTCAAAACAGGAAAAGTAAAATAAAGACAACCAGTGTTCAACCACATGTCAAAACAGGAAAAGTTTTGGGACCGACATCATCAGTGTTCAGGATCACATGTCAAAACACCAAATTTTATCATACTTGATGTTGTATCTCAGTACACCAGTGTTGTGACCACTGGTTTGATCATGAAGGCATTTGTATGAATTTGATCATGTTCCATCTGTGTATGAAATGTCCAGCCAGGTCAAAACGTTGGGAAGGATGTGGCAAGGCCACGACACCAGTGTTCAACCACATGTCAAAACAGGAAAAGCATCTGAGGACGACACCAGTGTTCGATCACATGCTAATGAACTGTTTGGTTAACATTTAGAATTTACAATCATCAAGGTGTAACAATTTGCTAACACAACACGTATCAAGAATCAAGTCTATCATGGTATTGGGCATCCTGGTTTAGGACATCCTGGTTTAGACCATCGTGGTATAGGGCATCCTCGTTTGGGGCATCCTGGTTTAGGACATCCTGGTTTAGACCATCGTGGTATATCCAGTGTTCAACCACATCCTGGTTTAGGGCATCCTGGTTTAGGGCATCCTAGGGTTTAGACCATCGTGGTATAGGGCATCCTCGTTTGGGGCATCCTGGTTTTTAGGACATCCTGGTTTAACCACCATCGAGGTGGTCGATAGGGCATGAACTGGTTTGGGCATCCTGGTTTACAATCATCCTGGTTTAGACCATCGTGGTAACACAACACGTATCAAGAATCAAGTCATCCTGGTTTGGGCATCCTGGTTTAGGACATCCTGGTTTAGACCATCGTGGTATATCCTCGTTTTGGGGCATCCTGGTTTAGGACATCCTGGTTTAGACCATCGTGGTATAGGGCATCCTGGTTTAGGGCATCCTGGTTTAGGACATCCTGGTTTAGACCATCGTGGTATAGGGCATCCTGGTTTGGGGCATCCTGGTTTAGGACATCCTGGTTTAGACCATCGTGGTATAGGGCATCCTGGTTTAGGGCATCCTGGTTTAGGACATCCTGGTTTAGACCATCGTGGTATAGGGCATCCTGGTTTAGGGCATCCTGGTTTAGGGCATCCTGGTTTAGACCATCGTGGTATTCTGGTTTAGGGCATCCTGGTTTAGGGCATCCTGGTTTAGGACATCCTGGTTTAGACCATCGTGGTATAGGGCATCCTGGTTTAGGGCATCCTGGTTTAGGACATCCTGGTTTAGACCATCGTGGTATAGGGCATCCTGGTTTAGGGCATCCTGGTTTAGGGCATCCTGGTTTAGACCATCGTGGTATAGGGCATCCTGATTTAGGGCATCCTGGTTTAGGGCATCCTGGTTTAGACCATCGTGGTATAGGGCATCCTGGTTTAGGCATCCTGGTTTAGGGCATCCTGGTTTAGACCATCGTGGTATAGGGCATCCTGGTTTAGGGCATCCTGGTTTAGGACATCCTGGTTTAGACCATCGTGGTACAGGGCATCCTGGTTTAGGGCATCCTGGTTTAGACCATTGTGGTATAGGGCATCCTGGTTTAGGACATCCTGGTTTAGGACCATCCTGGTTTGGTTTAGGGCATCCTGGTTTAGACCATCGTGGTATAGGGCGTCCTGGTTTAGGGCATCCTGATTTAGACCATTGTGGTATAGGGCGTCCTGGTTTAGGGCATCCTGGTTTAGACCATCCTGGTATAGGCATCCTGGTTTAGGGCATCCTGGTTTAGACCATCGTGGTATAGGGCATCCTGGTTTAGGGCATCCTGGTTTAGGGCATCCTGGTTTAGGGCATCCTGGTTTAGGGCATCCTGGTTTAGGGTATCATGGTATAGGATATCATGGTATAGTAAACATGGTATAGGGTATCATGGTATAGGGTATCATGGTATAGGGTATCATGGTATAGGATATCATGGTATAGTAAACATGGTATAGGGTATCGGGGTATAGGGTATCGGGGTATAGGGTATCATGGTATAGGATATCATGGTATAGGGTATCATGGTATAGGGTATCAGGGTATAGGGTATCAGGGTATAGGGTATCGGGGTATAGGGCATCCTGGTATAGGGTATCGGGGTATAGGGTATCATGGTATAGGGGTATCATGGTATAGGGTATCGGGGTATAGGGTATCATGGTATAGGGGTATCATGGTATAGGGTATCGGGGTATAGGGTATCCTGGTATAGGGCATCGTTGTATAGGGTATCCTACTATATTACATGCCCGATATTGTCTATCAAGTATCATTGTAGAGTGAGTTGTGGGTTAGAGAGGGATGTGGAAACGACACTAGTAATAGAAGTCCTGGAGTTCCAGAAGGTTCTGTGTCTGGTAGAACGTCCTCTAAAATGATAAGGACAGATACAGCATGACAGGAGTCCTGGACGTATTGGCGCCCATTCCAAAATGTGTCTCTTCAAACGAAAGCTTGTCCTCTAGATTAGAATGATAATAACAGTTCTACAAGTCAGACACATCAAAGGGTGTAAGGATGGAAGTATTGGTTCCCATTCCAAAACGTGTCTCTTTATAAGATGACAGCGGTAGGATAGAGAGATGTGTGGAGGGAAGGAACCTCATCCATTCCCATGATTTGTCCAACCAGTCAGGTGATTTCTCAGTCTAGGAAAGCCAGATGCGGCCTCATCCAAACTCCATTTTGGCTCTGTGTGATATCTTGTTTCTCTGCTCCCCTGGCTGAATCAATTGTTGACAGAGAAGCTGGAGGAGCAGGAGGAGGGGAGGGGAGGAAGTGTTTGAAACGTCTAACCTGTCTGTCTGTCCTCTCTTAGGAAGGTGTTGGAGGTATGGGAGGTTTTCACCCTCTGATTCCACCTTCACATAATTAAGTGTATAGACAGACGCAAAGACAGAATGATAGGCAGGTCGACAGGCAGACAGACAGACAGACAGACAGACAGACAGACAGGTAGGTAGGCATGTCGAGACAGACAGACAGACAGACAGACAGACAGACAGACAGACAGACAGGTAGGTAGGCATGTCGAGACAGGCAGACAGACAGACAGACAGACAGACAGGCAGACAGACAAAAAGTAGTTTAATCCTGAACAAAAAACTCTCAAAAACAGACATTTGTCCCTGCATTGGCTTGTCTTGATCTCTATGTTCAGCCAGACTGTTTACATTGCCTCCTGTCCTGTCTTCTTTTCAGACAGTGAACTTTCCTCTTCTCCTCCGCTGCAGCTGAAAGCCTTGGGCATTATCCTTGTCTTCAGAGACACAATTGGTTTCGTGCTCTGTCTGTTAACTTTGTGTGTGTATCTCTCTGTCTTTCTGTTTGTGTGTTCCCTTCTTTCTGTGTGTGTGTGTGTGTGTGTGTGTGTGTGTGTGTGTGTGTGTGTGTGTGTGTGTGTGTGTGTGTGTGTGTGTGTGTGTGTGTGTGTGTGTGTGTGTGTGTGTGTGTGTGTGTGTGTGTGTGTGTGTGTGTAGGCCAAGCCAGCCAACGGGTTGTTTCTAAATGAATGGGAAGCTGATTGCATCTATTCTCCTCTCCAAACAGTCCTTGATGTTTTCTATTCACAACAGGTCTCTATAGACGGCTTACAGCAGCATAATAATATGTTTATGTACTTTAACATATTATCTCTCTTTCTAAATATACAGTGGGAAGAACAAGTATTTAATACACTGCCGATTTTGCAGGTTTTCCTACTTACAAAGCATCCACTGTTCCTGTCACTAGTCTCCTCCTCCTCCTTCCCCCTGCCCTCCCCGGTTCCTGTCACTAGTCTCCTCCCTTCCCCCTGCCCTCCCCTGTTCCTGTCACTAGTCTCTCCTCCTCCTTCCCCCTGCCCTCCCCTGTTCCTGTCACTAGTCTCCTCCTCCTTCCCCCTGCCCTCCCTGTTCCTGTCACTAGTCTCCTCCTCCTGTCCCCCTGCCCTCCCCTGTTCCTGTCACTAGTCTCCTCCTCCTTCCTGCCCCCCTGCCCTGTCCCCTGTTCCTGTCACTAGTCTCCTCCTCCTCCTTCCCCCTGCCCTCCCCTGTTCCTGTCACTAGTCTCCTCCTCCTCCTTCCCCCTGCCCTCCCCTGTTCCTGTCACTAGTCTCCTCCTCCTCCTTCCCCCTGCCCTCCCCTGTTCCTGTCACTAGTCTCCTCCTCCTTCCCCCTGCCCTCCCTGTTCCTGTCACTAGTCTCCTCCTCCTCCTTCCCCCTGCCCTCCCCTGTTCCTGTCACTAGTCTCCTCCTCCTCCTCCCCCTGCCCTCCCCTGTTCCTGTCACTAGTCTCCTCCCTCCCCCCTGCCCTCCCCTGTTCCTGTCACTAGTCTCCTCCTCCTTCCCCCTGCCCTCCCCTGTTCCTGTCACTAGTCTCCTCCTCCTCCGTCCCCCTGCCCTCCCCTGTTCCTGTCACTAGTCTCCTCCTCCTCCTTCCAGCCTGCCCTCCCCTGTTCCTGTCACTAGTCTCCTCCTCCTTCCCCCTGCCCTCCCCTGTTCCTGTCACTAGTCTCCTCCTCCTCCTTCCCCCTGCCCTCCCCTGTTCCTGTCACTAGTCTCCTCCTCCTTCCCCCTGCCCTCCCCTGTTCCTGTCACTAGTCTCCTCCTCCTCCTTCCCCCTGCCCTCCCCTGTTCCTGTCACTAGTCTCCTCCTCCTTCCCCCTGCCCTCCCCTGTTCCTGTCACTAGTCTCCCCTCCTCCTTCCCCCTGCCCTCCCCTGTTCCTGTCACTAGTCTCCTCCTCCCCCCTGCCCTCCCCTGTTCCTGTCACTAGTCTCCTCCTCCTTCCCCCTGCCCTCCCCTGTTCCTGTCACTAGTCTCCTCCTCCTTCCCCCTGCCCTCCCCTGTTCCTGTCACTAGTCTCCTCCTCCTCTCCCCCTGCCCTCCCCTGTTCCTGTCACTAGTCTCCTCCTCCCCCTTCCCCCTCCCCTGTTCCTGTCACTAGTCTCCTCCTCCTTCCCCCTGCCCTCCCCTGTTCCTGTCACTAGTCTCCTCCTCCTTCCCCCTGCCCTCCCCTGTTCCTGTCACTAGTCTCCTCCTCCTTCCCCCTGCCCTCCCCTGTTCCTGTCACTAGTCTCCTCCTCCTCCTTCCCCCTGCCCTCCCCTGTTCCTGTCACTAGTCTCCTCCTCCTTCCCCCTGCCCTCCCCTGTTCCTGTCACTAGTCTCCTCCTCCTCCTCCCCCCTGCCCTCCCCTGTTCCTGTCACTAGTCTCCTCCTCCTTCCCCCTGCCCTCCCCTGTTCCTGTCACTAGTCTCCTCCTTCCCCCTGCCCTCCCCTGTTCCTGTCACTAGTCTCCTCCTCCTTCCCCCTGCCCTCCCCTGTTCCTGTCACTAGTCTCCTCCTCCTTCCCCCTGCCCTCCCCTGTTCCTGTCACTAGTCACTCCTCCTCCTCCTTCCCCCTGCCCTCCCCTGTTCCTGT
This sequence comes from Oncorhynchus masou masou, assembly GCF_036934945.1. Lineage (NCBI taxonomy): Eukaryota > Metazoa > Chordata > Actinopteri > Salmoniformes > Salmonidae > Oncorhynchus > Oncorhynchus masou. Next base: position 457,585 of record NW_027012260.1, read on the forward strand.
CACTAGTCTCCTCCTCCTTCCCCCTGCCCTCCCCTGTTCCTGTCACTAGTCTCTCCTCCTCCTTCCCCCTGCCCTCCCCTGTTCCTGTCACTAGTCTCCTCCTCCTTCCCCCTGCCCTCCCTGTTCCTGTCACTAGTCTCCTCCTCCTCCTTCCCCCTGCCCTCCCCTGTTCCTGTCACTAGTCTCCTCCTCCTTCCCCCTGCCCTCCCCTGTTCCTGTCACTAGTCTCTCCTCCTCCTCCTTCCCCCCCTGTCTCCTCCTCCTTCCCCCCTCCCCTGTTCCTGTCACTAGTCTCCTCCTCCTCCCCCCTGCCCTCCCTGTTCCTGTCACTAGTCTCCTCCTCCTTCCCCCTGCCCTCCCCTGTTCCTGTCACTAGTCTCCTCCTCCTCCCCTGCCCTCCCCCCCTGTCCCTCCCCTCCTTCCCCCTGTCACTGTCACTAGTCTCCTCCTCCTTCCCCCTGCCCTCCCCTGTTCCTGTCACTAGTCTCCTCCTCCTCCTTCCCCTGCCCTCCCCTGTTCCTGTCACTAGTCTCCTCCTCCTTCCCCCTGCCCTCCCCTGTTCCTGTCACTAGTCTCCTCCTCCTTCCCCTGCCCTCCCTGTTCCTGTCACTAGTCTCCTCCCCTCCCCCTGCCCTCCCTGTTCCTGTCACTAGTCTCTCCTCCTCCTTCCCCCTGCCCTGCCCCCCTGTTCCTGTCACTAGTCTCCTCCTCCTCCCCCTGCCCTCCCCCCCCTGCCCTGCCCCCTGTTCCTGTCACTAGTCTCCTCCTCCTTCCCCCTGCCCTCCCCTGTTCCTGTCACTAGTCTCCTCCTCCTTCCCCCTGCCCTCCCCTGTTCCTGTCACTAGTCTCCTCCTCCTTCCCCCTGCCCTCCCCTGTTCCTGTCACTAGTCTCCTCCTCCTTCCCCCTGCCCTCCCCTGTTCCTGTCACTAGTCTCCTCCTCCTTCCCCCTGCCCTCCCCTGTTCCTGTCACTAGTCTCCTCCTCCTTCCCCCTGCCCTCCCCTGTTCCTGTCACTAGTCTCCTCCTCCTTCCCCCTGCCCCCCCCTGTTCCTGTCACTAGTCTCCTCCTCCTTCCCCCTGCCCTCCCCTGTTCCTGTCACTAGTCTCTCCTCCTCCTTCCCCCTGCCCTCCCCTGTTCCTGTCACTAGTCTCCTCCTCCTTCCCCCTGCCCTCCCCTGTTCCTGTCACTAGTCTCCTCCTCCTTCCCCCCTCCCCCCCTCCCCTGTTCCTGTCACTAGTCTCCTCCTCCTTCCCCCTGCCCTCCCCTGTTCCTGTCACTAGTCTCCTCCTCCTCCTTCCCCCTGCCCTCCCTCCTCCCCTGTTCCTGTCACTAGTCTCCTCCTCCTTCCCCCTGCCCTCCCCTGTTCCTGTCACTAGTCTCCTCCTCCTTCCCCCTGCCCTCCCCTGTTCCTGTCACTAGTCTCCTCCTCCTTCCCCCTGCCCTCCCCTGTTCCTGTCACTAGTCTCCTCCTCCTTCCCCCTGCCCTCCCCTGTTCCTGTCACTAGTCTCCTCCTCCTTCCCCCTGCCCTCCCCTGTTCCTGTCACTAGTCTCCTCCTCCTCCCCCTGCCCTCCCCTGTTCCTGTCACTAGTCTCCTCCTCCTTCCCCCTGCCCTCCCCTGTTCCTGTCACTAGTCTCCTCCTCCTCCTTCCCCCTGCCCTCCCCTGTTCCTGTCACTAGTCTCCTCCTCCTCCCCCTGCCCTCCCCTGTTCCCCTAGTCTCCTCCTCCTTCCCCCTGCCCTCCCCTGTTCCTCACTAGTCTCCTCCTCCTTCCCCCTGCCCTCCCCTGTTCCTGTCACTAGTCTCCTCCTCCTCCTCCCCCTGCCCTCCCCTGTTCCTGTCACTAGTCTCCTCCTCCTCCCCCCTGCCCTCCCCTGTTCCTGTCACTAGTCTCCTCCTCCCCCCTGCCCTCCCCTGTTCCTGTCACTAGTCTCCTCCTCCTTCCCCCTGCCCTCCCCTGTTCCTGTCACTAGTCTAGTCTCCTCCTCCCCCCCTGCCCTCCCCTGTTCCTGTCACTAGTCTCCTCCTCCCCCCTGCCCTCCCCTGTTCCTGTCACTAGTCTCCTCCTCCTCCCCCTGCCCTCCCCTGTTCCTGTCACTAGTCTCCTCCTCCTCCCCCTGCCCTCCCCTGTTCCTGTCACTAGTCCTCCTCCTCCTCCCCCTGCCCCCCCCTGTTCCTGTCACTAGTCTCCTCCTCCTTCCCCCCTGCCCTGCCCCCCTGTTCCTGTCACTAGTCTCTCCTCCTCCTTCCCCCTGCCCTCCCCTGTTCCTGTCACTAGTCTCCTCCTCCTCCTTCCCCCTGCCCTCCCCCTGTTCCTGTCACTAGTCTCCTCCTCCTCCTCCCCCTGCCCTCCCCTGTTCCTGTCACTAGTCTCCTCCTCCCCCCTGCCCTCCCCTGTTCCTGTCACTAGTCTCCTCCTCCTTCCCCCTGCCCTCCCCTGTTCCTGTCACTAGTCTCCTCCTCCTCCTCCCCCTGCCCTCCCCTGTTCCTGTCACTAGTCTCCTCCTCCCCCCTGCCCTCCCCTGTTCCTGTCACTAGTCTCCTCCTCCTTCCCCCTGCCCTCCCCTGTTCCTGTCACTAGTCTCCTCCTCCTTCCCCCTGCCCTCCCCTGTTCCTGTCACTAGTCTCCTCCTCCTTCCCCCTGCCCTCCTCCTCCCCCCCCTGTTCCTGTCACTAGTCTCCTCCTCCTTCCCCCTGCCCTCCCCTGTTCCTGTCACTAGTCTCCTCCTCCTTCCCCCTGCCCTCCCCTGTTCCTGTCACTAGTCTCCTCCTCCTCCTCCCCCTGCCCTCCCCTGTTCCTGTCACTAGTCTCCTCCTCCTCCTCCCCCTGCCCTCCCCTGTTCCTGTCACTAGTCTCCTCCTCCTCCTCCCCCTGCCCTCCCCTGTTCCTGTCACTAGTCTCCTCCTCACTAGTCTCCTCCTCCCCCCTGCCCTCCCCTGTTCCTGTCACTAGTCTCCTCCTCCTCCCCCTGCCCTCCCCTGTTCCCCTAGTCTCCTCCCCTGTTCCTGTCACTAGTCTCCTCCTCCTTCCCCCTGCCCTCCCCTGTTCCTGTCACTAGTCTCCTCCTCCTTCCCCCCCCTGTCTCCTCCTCCTTCCCCCTCCCCTGTTCCTGTCACTAGTCTCCTCCTCCTTCCCCCTGCCCTCCCCTGTTCCTGTCACTAGTCTCCTCCTCCTTCCCCCTGCCCTCCCCTGTTCCTGTCACTAGTCTCCTCCTCCTTCCCCCTGCCCTCCCCTGTTCCTGTCACTAGTCTCCTCCTCCTTCCCCCTGCCCTCCCCTGTTCCTGTCACTAGTCCTCCCCCCTGCCCTCCCCTGTTCCTGTCACTAGTCTCCCCCCTCCCCCTCCCCTGTTCCTGTCACTAGTCCCCTCCTTCCCCCTGCCCTCCCCTGTTCCTGTCACTAGTCTCCTCCTCCTTCCCCCTGCCCTCCCCTGTTCCTGTCACTAGTCTCCTCCTCCTTCCCCCTGCCCTCCCCTGTTCCTGTCACTAGTCTCCTCCTCCTCCTTCCCCCTGCCCTCCCCTGTTCCTGTCACTAGTCTCCTCCTTCCCCCTGCCCTCCCCTGTTCCTGTCACTAGTCTCCTCCTCCTCCTCCTTCCCCCTGCCCTCCCCTGTTCCTGTCACTAGCCCTCCCTCCTCCTCCTCCCCCCTGCCCTCCCCTGTTCCTGTCACTAGTCTCCTCCTCCTCCTTCCCCCTGCCCTCCCCTGTTCCTGTCACTAGTCTCCTCCTCCTCCTCCCCCTGCCCTCCCCTGTTCCTGTCACTAGTCTCCTCCTTCCCCCTGCCCTCCCCTGTTCCTCTCACTAGTCTCCTCCTCCTCCTTCCCCCTTCCCCCTTCAATTTGAGGTGCAGTTTGTCTGAAGGTTTTAACTCCTCCTTCTCTCTCTTTATCCTTGAATCGGCTCCCTCTCCCTCCCTACCGTTTTCACCCTGCCCTTCACCCCAGTCCCCTGCTGCCTTCGTCTCCCTCTCCCCTTCTCCCCATCTCCCTCCTGCCCATCTCCCTCCTCCTCTCCCCTTCTCCCCATCTCATTCCTGCCCATCTCCCCCTCCTGCCCATCTCCCTCCTCCTCTCCCCTTCTCCCCATCTCCCTCCTGCCCATCTCCCTCCTCCTCTCCCCTTCTCCCCATCTCCCTCCTGCCCATCTCTCTCCTCCTCTCCCCTTCTCCCCATCTCCCTCCTGCCCATCTCCCTCCTCCTCTCCCCTTCTCCCCATCTCCCTCCTGCCCATCTCCCTACTCCTCTCCCTTCTCCCCATCTCCCTCCTGCCCATCTCCCTCCTCCTCTCCCCTTCTCCCCATCTCCCTCCTGCCCATCTCCCTACTCCTCTCCCTTCTCCCCATCTCCCTCCTGCCCATCTCCCTCCTCCTCTCCCCTTCTCCCCATCTCCCTCCTGCCCATCTCCCTCCTACCTCCTGACCCCCTCCCCCTCTCCCCTTCTCCTTCCTGACCATCTCCCTCCTCCTCTCCACTTCTCCCCATCTCCCTCCTGTCATCTCCCTCCTACCTCCCTCCCCTCTCCCCTTCTCCCTCCTGACCATATCCCTCCCCCTCTCCCCCTTCTCCCTCCTGACCATATCCCTTCCCCTCTCCCCTTCTCCCTCCTCATCATCTCCCTCCCCCTCTCCCCTTCTCCCTCCTGACCATCTCCCTCCCCCTCTCCCCTTCTCCCTCCTGACCATATCCCTCCTCCTCTCCCCATCTCCCCCTCCTCCTTTAGCTCCTTTAGGAGCTAATCTTGGTTGGTGCTGAGCATTACGAAGGCAACTGCAACAAGATATCATAGTTTCACTTCGAAAACTCGATATATTACGAATGAATGTCTATTTTTGATGCATTACTTCCCCGTGGTTACAGGGATAATTCCCCTTGGTTACAGGGATAAAACAGAAACAACTCAAAGGGTTTAGGCTTTCATTC
>NW_027012260.1:472500-508573 GCF_036934945.1 Oncorhynchus masou masou
TGTAGGGTGGGACAGGAGGGGTTGAGGGTAGCTGTAGGGTGGGACAGGAGGGGTTGAGGGTAGCTGTAGGGTGGGACAGGAGGGGTTGAGGGTAGCTGTAGGGTGGGACAGGAGGGGTTGAGGGTAGCTGTAGGGTGGGACAGGAGGGGTTGAGGGTAGCTGTAGGGTGGGACAGGAGGGTTTAAGGGTAGCTGTAGGGTGGGCCAGGAGGGTTTGAGGGTAGCTGTAGGGTGGGACAGGAGGGGTTGAGGGTAGCTGTAGGGTGGGACAGGAGGGTTTAAGGGTAGCTGTAGGGTGGGCCAGGAGGGTTTGAGGGTAGCTGTAGGGTGGGACAGGAGGGGTTGAGGGTAGCTGTAGGGTGGGACAGGAGGGGTTGAGGGTAGCTGTAGGGTGGGACAGGAGGGGTTGTGGGTAGCTGTAGGGTGGGACAGGAGGGGTTGAGGGTAGCTGTAGGGTGGGACAGGAGGGGTTGAGGGTAGCTGTAGGGTGGGACAGGAGGGGTTGAGGGTAGCTGTAGGGTGGGACAGGAAGGGTTGAGGGTAGCTGTAGGGTGGGACAGGAGGGGTTGAGGGTAGCTGTAGGGTGGGACAGGAGGGGTTGAGGGTAGCTGTAGGGTGGGACAGGAGGGTTTAAGGGTAGCTGTAGGGTGGGACAGGAGGGGTTGAGGGTAGCTGTAGGGTGGGACAGGAGGGGTTGAGGGTAGCTGTAGGGTGGGACAGGAGGGTTTAAGGGTAGCTGTAGGGTGGGCCAGGAGGGTTTGAGGGTAGCTGTAGGGTGGGACAGGAGGGGTTGAGGGTAGCTGTAGGGTGGGACAGGAGGGGTTGAGGGTAGCTGTAGGGTGGGACAGGAGGGTTTAAGGGTAGCTGTAGGGTGGGCCAGGAGGGTTTGAGGGTAGCTGTAGGGTGGGACAGGAGGGGTTGAGGGTAGCTGTAGGGTGGGACAGGAGGGTTTAAGGGTAGCTGTAGGGTGGGCCAGGAGGGTTTGAGGGTAGCTGTAGGGTGGGACAGGAGGGGTTGAGGGTAGCTGTAGGGTGGGACAGGAGGGGTTGAGGGTAGCTGTAGGGTGGGACAGGAGGGGTTGAGGGTAGCTGTAGGGTGGGACAGGAGGGGTTGAGGGTAGCTGTAGGGTGGGACAGGAGGGGTTGAGGGTAGCTGTAGGGTGGGACAGGAGGGGTTGAGGGTAGCTGTAGGGTGGGACAGGAGGGTTTAAGGGTAGCTGTAGGGTGGGCCAGGAGGGTTTGAGGGTAGCTGTAGGGTGGGACAGGAGGGGTTGAGGGTAGCTGTAGGGTGGGACAGGAGGGGTTGAGGGTAGCTGTAGGGTGGGACAGGAGGGGTTGAGGGTAGCTGTAGGGTGGGACAGGAGGGTTTAAGGGTAGCTGTAGGGTGGGACAGGAGGGGTTGAGGGTAGCTGTAGGGTGGGACAGGAGGGGTTGAGGGTAGCTGTAGGGTGGGACAGGAGGGGTTGAGGGTAGCAGTAGAGTGGGACAGGAGGGGTTGAGGGTAGCTGTAGGGTGGGACAGGAGGGGTTGAGGGTAGCTGTAGGGTGGGACAGGAGGGGTTGAGGGTAGCTGTAGGGTGGGACAGTAGGGGTGGAGGGTAGCTGTAGGGTGGGACAGGAGGGGTTGAGGGTAGCTGTAGGGTGGGACAGGAGGGGTTGAGGGTAGCTGTAGGGTGGGACAGGAGGGGTTGAGGGTAGCTGTAGGGTGGGACAGGAGGGGTTGAGGGTAGCTGTAGGGTGGGACAGGAGGGGTTGAGGGTAGCTGTAGGGTGGGACAGGAGGGGTTGAGGGTAGCTGTAGGGTAGGACAGGAGGGGTTGAGGGTAGCTGTAGGGTGGGACAGGAGGGGTTGAGGGTAGCTGTAGGGTGGGACAGGAGGGGTGGAGGGTAGCTGTAGGGTGGGACAGGAGGGGTTGAGGGTAGCTGTAGGGTGGGACAGGAGGGGTTGAGGGTAGCTGTAGGGTGGGACAGGAGGGGTTGAGGGTAGCTGTAGGGTGGGACAGGAAGGGTTGAGGGTAGCTGTAGGGTGGGACAGGAGGGGTTGAGGGTAGCTGTAGGGTGGGACAGGAGGGGTTGAGGGTAGCTGTAGGGTGGGACAGGAGGGGTTGAGGGTAGCTGTAGGGTGGGACAGGAGGGGTTGAGGGTAGCTGTAGGGTGGGACAGGAGGGGTTGAGGGTAGCTGTAGGGTGGGACAGGAGGGGTTGAGGGTAGCTGTAGGGTGGGACAGGAAGGGTTGAGGGTAGCTGTAGGGTGGGACAGGAGGGGTTGAGGGTAGCTGTAGGGTGGGACAGGAGGGGTTGAGGGTAGCTGTAGGGTGGGACAGGAGGGGTTGAGGGTAGCTGTAGGGTGGGACAGGAGGGTTGAGGGTAGCTGTAGGGTGGGACAGGAGGGGTTGAGGGTAGCTGTAGGGTGGGACAGGAGGGGTTGAGGGTAGCTGTAGGGTGGGACAGGAGGGGTTGAGGGTAGCTGTAGGGTGGGACAGGAAGGGTTGAGGGTAGCTGTAGGGTGGGACAGGAGGGGTTGAGGGTAGCTGTAGGGTGGGACAGGAGGGGTTGAGGGTAGCTGTGGGACAGGAGGGTGGGACTGTAGGGTGGGAGGGGGTTGAGGGTAGCTGTAGGGTGGGACAGGAGGGTTGAGGGTAGCTGTAGGGTGGGACAGGAGGGGTTGAGGGTAGCTGTAGGGTGGGACAGGAGGGGTTGAGGGTAGCTGTAGGGTGGGACAGGAGGGGTTGAGGGTAGCTGTAGGGTGGGACAGGAGGGGTTGAGGGTAGCTGTAGGGTGGGACAGGAGGGGTTGAGGGTAGCTGTAGGGTGGGACAGGAGGGGTTGAGGGTAGCTGTAGGGTGGGACAGGAGGGGTTGAGGGTAGCTGTAGGGTGGGACAGGAGGGGTTGAGGGTAGCTGTAGGGTGGGACAGGAGGGGTTGAGGGTAGCTGTAGGGTGGGACAGGAGGGGTTGAGGGTAGCTGTAGGGTGGGACAGGAGGGGTTGAGGGTAGCTGTAGGGTGGGACAGGAGGGGTTGAGGGTAGCTGTAGGGTGGGACAGGAGGGGTTGAGGGTAGCTGTAGGGTGGGACAGGAGGGGTTGAGGGTAGCTGTAGGGTGGGACAGGAGGGGTTGAGGGTAGCTGTAGGGTGGGACAGGAGGGGTTGAGGGTAGCTGTAGGGTGGGACAGGAGGGGTTGAGGGTAGCTGTAGGGTGGGACAGGAGGGGTTGAGGGTAGCTGTAGGGTGGGACAGGAGGGGTTGAGGGTAGCTGTAGGGTGGGACAGGAGGGGTTGAGGGTAGCTGTAGGGTGGGACAGGAGGGGTTGAGGGTAGCTGTAGGGTGGGACAGGAGGGGTTGAGGGTAGCTGTAGGGTGGGACAGGAGGGGTTGAGGGTAGCTGTAGGGTGGGACAGGAGGGGTTGAGGGTAGCTGTAGGGTGGGACAGGAGGGGTTGAGGGTAGCTGTAGGGTGGGACAGGAGGGGTTGAGGGTAGCTGTAGGGTGGGACAGGAGGGGTTGAGGGTAGCTGTAGGGTGGGACAGGAGGGGTTGAGGGTAGCTGTAGGGTGTAGGGGTTGGGACAGGGTGGGAGGGGTTGAGGGTAGCTGTAGGGTGGGACAGGAGGGGTTGAGGGGAGCTGTAGGGTGGGACAGGAGGGGTTGAGGGGAGCTGTAGGGTGGGACAGGAGGGGTTGAGGGTAGCTGTAGGGTGGGACAGGAGGGGTTGAGGGTAGCTGTAGGTTGGGACAGGAGGGGTTGAGGGTAGCTGTAGGGTGGGACAGGAGGGGTTGAGGGTAGCTGTAGGGTGGGACAGGAGGGGTTGAGGGTAGCTGTAGGGTGGGCCAGGAGGGGTTGAGGGTAGCTGTAGGGTGGGACAGGAGGGGTTGAGGGTAGCTGTAGGGTGGGACAGGAGGGGTTGAGGGTAGCTGTAGGGTGGGACAGGAGGGGTTGAGGGTAGCTGTAGGGTGGGACAGGAGGGGTTGAGGGTAGCTGTAGGGTGGGATAGGAGGGGTTGAGGGTAGCTGTAGGGTGGGACAGGAGGGGTTGAGGGTAGCTGTAGGGTGGGACAGGAGGGGTTGAGGGTAGCTGTAGGGTGGGACAGGAGGGGTTGAGGGTAGCTGTAGGGTGGGACAGGAGGGGTTGAGGGTAGCTGTAGGGTGGGACAGGAGGGGTTGAGGGTAGCTGTAGGGTGGGACAGGAGGGGTTGAGGGTAGCTGTAGGGTGGGACAGGAGGGGTTGAGGGTAGCTGTAGGGTGGGACAGGAGGGGTTGAGGGTAGCTGTAGGGTGGGACAGGAGGGGTTGAGGGTAGCTGTAGGGTGGGACAGGAGGGGTTGAGGGTAGCTGTAGGGTGGGACAGGAGGGGTTGAGGGTAGCTGTAGGGTGGGACAGGAGGGGTTGAGGGTAGCTGTAGGGTGGGACAGGAGGGGTTGAGGGTAGCTGTAGGGTGGGACAGGAGGGGTTGAGGGTAGCTGTAGGGTGGGACAGAAGGGGTTGAGGGTAGCTGTAGGGTGGGACAGGAGGGGTTGAGGGTAGCTGTAGGGTGGGACAGGAGGGGTTGAGGGTAGCTGTAGGGTGGGACAGGAGGGGTTGAGGGTAGCTGTAGGGTGGGACAGGAGGGGTTGAGGGTAGCTGTAGGGTGGGACAGGACGGGTTGATGTTAGCTGTAGGGTGGGACAGGAGGGGTTGAGGGTAGCTGTAGGGTGGGACAGGAGGGGTTGAGGGTAGCTGTAGGGTGGGACAGGAGGGGTTGAGGGTAGCTGTAGGGTGGGACAGGAGGGGTTGAGGGTAGCTGTAGGGTGGGACAGGAGGGGTTGAGGGTAGCTGTAGGGTGGGACAGGAGGGGTTGAGGGTAGCTGTAGGGTGGGACAGGAGGGGTTGAGGGTAGCTGTAGGGTGGGACAGGAGGGGTTGAGGGTAGCTGTAGGGTGGGACAGGAGGGGTTGAGGGTAGCTGTAGGGTGGGACAGGAGGGGTTGAGGGTAGCTGTAGGGTGGGACAGGAGGGGTTGAGGGTAGCTGTAGGGTGGGACAGAAGGGGTTGAGGGTAGCTGTAGGGTGGGACAGGAGGGGTTGAGGGTAGCTGTAGGGTGGGACAGGAGGGGTTGAGGGTAGCTGTAGGGTGGGACAGGAGGGGTTGAGGGTAGCTGTAGGGTGGGACAGGAGGGGTTGAGGGTAGCTGTAGGGTGGCGCATCCTGAGTGGAGAAACATTCTAGATCATCTGTATTCCGCACACAGAGATGCCTACAAAGCCATTGCCCTCCAGTTGGCAAATCTGACTTTATTCTATCCTCCTGATTCCTGCTTACAAGCAAAAATAAAAGCAGGAAGCACCAGTCTATAAAAAAAGTGGTCAGATGAAGCAGATACTAAACTACAGGACTGTTTTGCTATCAGAGACTGGAACATGTTCCGCAATTCTTCTGATGACATTGAGGAATACATCACATCAGTCACTGGCTTTATCAATTAGTGCATCGAGGACGTCGTCCCCACAGTGACTGTACGTACATACCCCAACTTAAAAATTGCACTGTTGGTTAGGGCCTGTAAGTAAGCATTTCACTGTCAGGTCTACACCTGTTGGTTAGGGCCTGTAGGTAAGCATTTCACTGTCAGGTCTACACCTGTTGGTTAGGGCCTGTAGGTAAGCATTTCACTGTCAGGTCTACACCTGTTGGTTAGGGCCTGTAGGTAAGCATTTCACTGTCAGGTCTACACCTGTTGGTTAGGGCCTGTAGGTAAGCATTTCACTGTCAGGTCTACACCTGTTGGTTAGGGCCTGTAGGTAAGCATTTCACTGTCAGGTCTACACCTGTTGGTTAGGGCCTGTAGGTAAGCATTTCACTGTCAGGTCTACACCTGTTGGTTAGGGCCTGTAGGTAAGCATTTCACTGTCAGGTCTACACCTGTTGGTTAGGGCCTGTAGGTAAGCATTTCACTGTCAGGTCTACACCTGTTGGTTAGGGCCTGTAGGTAAGCATTTCACTGTCAGGTCTACACCTGTTGGTTAGGGCCTGTAGGTAAGCATTTCACTGTCAGGTCTACACCTGTTGGTTAGGGCCTGTAGGTAAGCATTTCACTGTCAGTTCTACACCTGTTGGTTAGGGCCTGTAGGTAAGCATTTCACTGTCAGGTCTACACCTGTTGGTTAGGGCCTGTAGGTAAGCATTTCACTGTCAGGTCTACACCTGTTGGTTAGGGCCTGTAGGTAAGCATTTCACTGTCAGGTCTACACCTGTTGGTTAGGGCCTGTAGGTAAGCATTTCACTGTCAGGTCTACACCTGTTGGTTAGGGCCTGTAGGTAAGCATTTCACTGTCAGGTCTACACCTGTTGGTTAGGGCCTGTAGGTAAGCATTTCACTGTCAGGTCTACACCTGTTGGTTAGGGCCTGTAGGTAAGCATTTCACTGTCAGGTCTACACCTGTTGGTTAGGGCCTGTAGGTAAGCATTTCACTGTCAGTTCTACACCTGTTGGTTAGGGCCTGTAGGTAAGCATTTCACTGTCAGGTCTACACCTGTTGGTTAGGGCCTGTAGGTAAGCATTTCACTGTCAGGTCTACACCTGTTGGTTAGGGCCTGTAGGTAAGCATTTCACTGTCAGGTCTACACCTGTTGGTTAGGGCCTGTAGGTAAGCATTTCACTGTCAGGTCTACACCTGTTGGTTAGGGCCTGTAGGTAAGCATTTCACTGTCAGGTCTACACCTGTTGGTTAGGGCCTGTAGGTAAGCATTTCACTGTCAGGTCTACACCTGTTGGTTAGGGCCTGTAGGTAAGCATTTCACTGTCAGGTCTACACCTGTTGGTTAGGGCCTGTAGGTAAGCATTTCACTGTCAGGTCTACACCTGTTGGTTAGGGCCTGTAGGTAAGCATTTCACTGTCAGTTCTACACCTGTTGGTTAGGGCCTGTAGGTAAGCATTTCACTGTCAGGTCTACACCTGTTGGTTAGGGCCTGTAGGTAAGCATTTCACTGTCAGGTCTACACCTGTTGGTTAGGGCCTGTAGGTAAGCATTTCACTGTCAGGTCTACACCTGTTGGTTAGGGCCTGTAGGTAAGCATTTCACTGTCAGGTCTACACCTGTTGGTTAGGGCCTGTAGGTAAGCATTTCACTGTCAGGTCTACACCTGTTGGTTAGGGCCTGTAGGTAAGCATTTCACTGTCAGGTCTACACCTGTTGGTTAGGGCCTGTAGGTAAGCATTTCACTGTCAGGTCTACACCTGTTGGTTAGGGCCTGTAGGTAAGCATTTCACTGTCAGGTCTACACCTGTTGGTTAGGGCCTGTAGGTAAGCATTTCACTGTCAGGTCTACACCTGTTGGTTAGGGCCTGTAGGTAAGCATTTCACTGTCAGGTCTACACCTGTTGGTTAGGGCCTGTAGGTAAGCATTTCACTGTCAGGTATACACCTGTTGTTCTTGGCACACGTGACAAATACAATGACCAGGTCCCATAAGGAATAGGTTCCCATTTGAGACAGAACCCACAACATTGACAGTCAAGGTTAATACAATACAATGATATGTTGGCAACGACAAATACATTTTTTCCCCCTATTCCTATTAAAGCTAGTTGATTACAGTTTAGATCAGAGTCAACTCATTATTACAATCATCATAGAAACTTTTCCGTACGGGTAACCTCACGACGGAGCAATTTAAACTTCATAATATGAATCAAATCCATAACTTAAACACATTCTCTATTCTACACAGCGAAAACACACGGGCAGAGTTCCGTAGCTCTAATCACCCGTTGCTATAGTTACAAGGGGATGTAAAAACAAAGAGAGTCGCACGCTCTCTGTATAGTTACAGGGGGGAAATGATGTAGAATAATCTGTGGGTGCAACAGGTGAGGGTGAGGAGTCACTTTGAAAGACAAGTCCCTATGGAATGGAACAGATGGTCACTAGACACGTGTTGATTTCATATGACTGACAGGAATACTGTACTCCAGGGATCATCACAGTGCACATGTTGATTTCATATGACTGACAGGAATACTGTACTCCAGGGATCATCACTAGAGACACATGTTGATTTCATATGTTTGACAGGAATACTGTACTCCAGGGATCATCACTAGAGACACGTGTTGATTTCATATGACTGACAGGAATACTGTACTCCAGGGATCATCACTAGAGACACATGTTGATTTCAGATGTTTGACAGGAATACTGTACTCCAGGGATCATCACTAGACACATGTTGATTTCATATGACTGACAGGAATACTGTACTCCAGGGATCATCACTAGAGACACATGTTGATTTCATATGTTTGACAGGAATACTGTACTCCAGGGATCATCACTAGAGACACGTGTTGATTTCATATGACTGACAGGAATACTGTACTCCAGGGATCATCACTAGAGACACATGTTGATTTCAGATGTTTGACAGGAATACTGTACTCCAGGGATCATCACTAGAGACACATGTTGATTTCAGATGTTTGACAGGAATACTGTACTCCAGGGATCATCACTAGACACATGTTGATTTCATATGACTGACAGGAATACTGTACTCCAGGGATCATCACTAGAGACACATGTTGATTTCTGATGTTTGACAGGAATACTGTACTCCAGGGATCATCACTAGAGACACATGTTGATTTCTGATGTTTAACAGGAACACTGTACTCCAGGGATCATCACTAGACACATGTTGATTTCATATGACTGACAGGAATACTGTACTCCAGGGATCATCACTAGAGACACATGTTGATTTCAGATGTTTGACAGGAATACTGTACTCCAGGGATCATCACTAGACACATGTTGATTTCATATGACTGACAGGTGTACTATACTCCAGTGTTTACTGACCAACTGTTCACCCAGGTTGGGACCAGTTCACCACACAGTTGGCTATGTTTTTACAAGCTAAATTACAACACACACTTGCAGACACACACACACACACACACACACACACACACACACACACACACACACACACACACACACACACACACACACACACACACACACACACACACATAAACACTACGGTGCAGTGCTGGAACACCGTGGCCTTCCATAGTTAGAAGCAGAGGTCTTAATCGTGTTAGGAAGACAAGGTCCTTCATTATAAAATGTTGTCCTCTTTCATTCATTTCCTCCTTCTCTTCACCTCCTCCTGTCGCCACGACGATTACGCTCCCTCCCGCCGTCCTCCGAGGGATGAGATGATTCACTCACTGAGCTTTGAACATGAAAGGAAGAAGGAAAACAACAACAAAAACAACAACATCAACATGGAAGGGAAGCGTGAGTCGGTGTGTGTTTGACGGAGGGGGGCAGTTTGTGTGTGTGTGCACATTTTAAGGATTAGGGTTGAAAGGAGGTATTATAATTTTCTCCCACACCTTTTCATATCCATTTCTTAAAATGTTATTTTTCATTCATCTGTAAAACCTGTCTGGAGGTAAAGAGCTCGAGAATTGATTTCTGACACTGGGTGTGTTTCAAATGATACTCTATTACCTTTGTAGGACACTCATTTCCAGCAGGACCCATAGTGCTTTGTTGCAAAAGTGAATCACTTTATAGGGTATCAGGTGCCATTTGGGAACTGAAGGAGACAGTAGAGGAGGAGGAGAGGAAGGAGAGGAGGAGAGGAAGGAGAGGAGGAGGAGAGGATAGAAAGAAAGAGCGCGCGAGAGAGAAAGAGAGCGGGAGACAGATAGAGAGCGGGAGACAGATAGAGAGCGGGAGACAGATAGAGAGCGAGAGACAGATAGAGAGAGGGAGACAGATAGAGAGCGGGAGACAGATAGAGAGCGGGAGACAGATAGAGAGCGGGAGACAGATAGAGAGCGGGAGACAGATAGAGAGCGCACATGAGAGAGAGAGAGCGAGAGAGAGAAAGAGAGCGGGAGACAGATAGAGAGCGGGAGACAGATAGAGAGCGGGAGACAGATAGAGAGCGCACATGAGTGAGAGAGAGCGAGAGAGAGATAGAGAGCGGGAGACAGATAGAGAGCGAGAGACAGATAGAGAGCGAGAGACAGATAGAGAGCGGGAGACAGATAGAGAGCGCACATGAGAGAGAGAGCGAGAGAGAGATAGAGAGCGGGAGACAGATAGAGAGCGAGAGACAGATAGAGAGCGAGAGACAGATAGAGAGCGAGAGACAGATAGAGAGCGGGAGACAGATAGAGAGCACACATGAGAGAGAGAGCGAGAGAGAGATAGAGAGCGGGAGACAGATAGAGAGCGGGAGACAGATAGAGAGTGAGAGACAGATAGAGATCACACATGAGAGAGAGAGCGAGAGAGAGATAGAGAGCGGGAGACAGATAGAGAGTGAGAGACAGATAGAGATCACACATGAGAGAGAGAGCGAGAGACAGATAGAGAGCGGGAGACAGATAGAGAGCGGGAGACAGATAGAGAGCGGGAGACAGATAGAGAGCACACATGAGAGAGAGAGCGAGAGAGAGAGAGAGCGAGAGAGAGAGAGAGAGAGAGAGAGAGAGAGAGAGAGAGAGAGCGAGAGAGAGATAGAGAGATAGAGAGAGAGAGAGAGAGAGAGAGAGAGAGAGAGAGAGAGAGAGAGAGAGAGAGAGAGAGAGAGAGAGAGAGAGAGAGAGAGAGAGAGAGAGAGAGAGAGAGAGAGAGAGAGAGAGAGAGAGAGAGTTGGCTGTTAATCACGAGGCTCCATTCAGAATGACAGATCTTTGATTTGATCAAAAACCTTTAGTCCAGCCAAACACTAAACACAATGCAGAGCATGCTACCCAGACAGCGTAGCTCACCGTGAATGGAGGGCTAGTTTTAAAGGCCAGAAGACATTTCAATAGCAGACACATTACCACTGTCAAGACCTTGCTACAGAGAGTCATCTACTACGGTGGCAAGGAGGGGCCAGTACAGTTGGAGATTTACTGGGGACATTAATCTCACAGCTTTCACTGTTGATATCTCACACACACACACACACACACACACACACACACACACACACACACACACACACACACACACACACACACACACACACACACACACACACACACACACACACACAGTTTTAAGATGAGTCAACAATCTAAGTACGGCAGACAGTCATCATCACTCCAACAACAACAACAGAAGCAACATCAAACAGTTTAAAATAAACTCCTTTCATTATCTCCAAACTCCCATGAATACCACTTTAAACAGATAACTTAGCAACCATTATCTCTCGCTGTCAACTGTTTAAAAGAAGTGGAGGAAATGTAAGTAACTGTTCATGCCAATGTACAGTATTTTATTGTGTTGTTGATAATTGTGGTTTCAGGCTCACTCACTCAGCCATCCCTGTGGTTCCAGCTGGCAGCAACAAAGGCTCTCCACCTCTATTAGTCTCTGCCCACCTCCTCCACCGTGTTCCACCTCTGTTGGTCTCTGCCCACCTCCTCCACTGTGCTCCAGCTCTGTTGGTCTCTGCCCACCTCCTCCACGTGCTCCAGCTCTGTTAGTCTCCGCCCACCTCCTCCACCATGCTCCAGCTCTGTTAGTCTCCGCCCACCTCCTCCACTTTGCTCCAGCTCTGTTGGTCTCCGCCCACCTCCTCCACCGTGCTCCAGCTCTGTTAGTCTCCGCCCACCTCCTCCACTGTGCTCCAGCTCTGTTGGTCTCTGCCCACCTCCTCCACTGTGCTCCAGCTCTGTTGGTCTCCGCCCACCTCCTCCACCGTGCTCCACCTCTGTTGGTCTCCGCCCACCTCCTCCACCGTGTTCCAGCTCTGTTGGTCTCCGCCCACCTCCTCCACCATGCTCCAGCTCTGTTAGTCTCCGCCCACCTCCTCCACCATGCTCCAGCTCTGTTGGTCTCCGCCCACCTCCTCCACCATGCTCCAGCTCTGTTGGTCTCCGCCCACCTCCTCCACCGTGCTCCACCTCTGTTAGTCTCCGCCCACCTCCTCCACTGTGCTCCAGCTCTGTTGGTCTCCGCCCACCTCCTCCACTGTGCTCCAGCTCTGTTGGTCTCCGCCCACCTCCTCCACCGTGCTCCAGCTCTGTTGGTCTCCGCCCACCTCCTCCACCGTGTTCCAGCTCTGTTGGTCTCCGCCCACCTCCTCCACTGTGTTCCAGCTCTGTTGGTCTCCGCCCACCTCCTCCACTGTGTTCCAGCTCTGTTGGTCTCTGCCCACCTCCTCCACTGTGTTCCAGCTCTGTTAGTCTCCGCCCACCTCCTCCACTGTGCTTCAGCTCTGCTGATGTAGTTGGAGATCAGACTCCATCCACCATGTTGTCTTGGGCTTACCCCTGTACTCTTTCTTAGAATGCGCCCAATCTAACTCCAGCCTTGTATCTTCAGTATTGTATTCACAGGCTCATCAACTGAAATAAAACGCAAAATGGTAGGTTTGTTAGGTTTTCAAGTGGTAGTTTATCCATGTCTGCCCATTTAGCAAATGTAATGTAATGGTTGTGTGAGTTCTGAGGTAACTCGTGGTCTATATGCATGGAAGCATGTAGGATATGGTTCAGGACTCCACACCTCATCACCTGACATGTTGTGCCATCATTCTACCCAACACCGCTGACCTGAGGGTTGTCGACACACAATTACTACTACTACTACTACTATAATGGTCCACAATAACCGTCTACAGTACAACGCTACTTTATGGTGCCAACATCGAGTTTAAAAGTGTCTTGTTGAGATGACAACTGAGTTGTTCCTCTGTAACTTTCCCCCGAACTGAGTTCCCCCCCAACATCAAAGACATCTCATTTTCCCTTATCCTCTCTGGGAAATAATAAACAAATCAAATTCATCTTTGTAGACAGGGCATGCATGGCACCCTATTCCCTTTCTAGTGCACTTCTTTTGATGGGCTCTGGTCAGAAGTTGTGTGCTGTATAGGGATTAAGGTGTCATTTGGGATGCATTAAAAAATAAGAAAGAAAAAGAAAACGAAGTGAAGTGAAGAACAAAGCGTCATGACAACGAAGCATCATGACAACGAGCACAAAGAGCCATGGCAACGAAGCATCATGACAACGGGCACAAAGCGTCACGACAACGACGGAATATATATTTTCTACCACATTGTCATTTTCATATTTTCCAACGATTACACCAAAAGTGCATCGAAAGAAGAAATGTACTCCGCTGCATTATCCGGGCGGGAGCACATTGGAGGGACTTCACACACATAGCAATTAACACAATTATGTCCTCTGTTGTGTGGAATAACTGCTAGTAAAAATCACCGAGCGTCGATGGCATGGAGGTGGATCAGGACATCAGTTAAGATTGTGTTCAGCAAACTGAACAGGAAAAAGACAGTGTGGGAAGGATCTAATTCTACAACAAAGTTACTGTTTCATGACCAAGCACCGTCACAGGTTTATACAGTTTCGGACTAGATAGAACTAGTCAAAGACCTGTTCTGTGGTGGGGGGGGGGGGGGGGGACGGGCAGTTAGTGTTTGTTTGTGCAGGTATCTGAGAGTAATTGGCAAAACATCATCTAATTCAAGTGAGGTCGTTGTCTGTCAATATGTCTGACAGCCAATTGCTTCACCTCCAAGTAAATTGTTGTTAAGTGTCTATCTTTCCCCAGGTCAAACTGACTGAGAGAGAGAGAAACAGCAGAGAGAGAGAGAAACAGGAGAGAGACAAACAGGAGAGAGAAACAGGAGAGAAAGAGAGGTACAGGAGAGAGAAACAGCAGAGAGAGAGAGAGAGAGAAATAGGAGAGAGAGAAACAGGAGAGAGAGAAACAGCAGAGAGGGAGAAATAGGAGAGAGAGAAACAGGAGAGAGACAAACAGGAGAGAGAAACAACAGAGAGAGAGAGAGAGAAATATGAGAGAGAGAAACAGGAGAGAGAGAAACAGCAGAGAGAGAGAGAAATAGGAGAGAGAGAAACAGGAGAGAGAAACAGCAGAGAGAGAGAGAAATAGGAGAGAGAGAAACAGGAGAGAGTGAAACAGCAGAGAGAGAGAGAGACATAGGAGAGAGAGAAACAGGAGAGAGAAACAGCAGAGAGATATAGAGAAACAGGAGAGATAGAAACAGGAGAGAGAGAAACAGGAGAGAGAAACAGCAGAGAGAGAGAGAAACATGAGAGAGAGAAACAGCAGAGAGAGAAAGAAACAGGAGAGAGGGAGAAACAGCAGAGAGAGAGAGAAACAGGAGAGAGAGAGAGAAACAGGAGAGAGAGAGAGAGAAACAGGAGAGAGAGAAACAGGAGAGAGAGAGAGACATGAGAGAGAGAAACAGGAGAGAGAAACAGGAGAGAGAGAGAGAACCAGGAGAGAGAAACAGGAGAGAGAGAAACAGGAGAGAGAGAAACAGGAGAGAGAGAGAAACAGCAGAGAGAGAGAAACAGGGGAGAGAGAAACAGAAGAGAGAGAGAGAAAAACAGGAGAGAAAGAGAAACAGGAGAGAGAGGGAAACAGGAGAGAGAGAAACAGGAGGGAGAGAAACAGGAGAGAGAAAGAAACAGAAGAGAGAGAGAAACAGGAGAGAAAGAGAAACAGGAGAGAGAGAAACATGAGAGGGAAACAGGAGAGAAAGAGAAACAGGAGAGAGAGAGAAACAAGAGCGCGAGAGAAACAGGAGAGAGAGAGAAACAGTAGAGAGAGAGAAACAGGAGAGAGAAAGAAACAGCTGAGAGAGAAATAGTAGAGCGAGAGAAACAGAAGAGAGAGAGAACAGGAGAGAGAGAAACAGGAGAGAGAGAGAAACAGGAGAGAGAGAAACAGCAGAGACAGAGAAACAGAAGAGAAAGAAACAGCTGAGAGAGAAACAGTAGAGAGAGAGAAACAGAAGCGAGAGAGAAACAGGAGAGAGAGAAACAGGAGAGAGAGAAACAGGAGAGAGAGAAACAGGAGAGAGAGAAACAGGAGAGAGAGACAAACAGGAGAGAGAGAGAAACAGGAGAGAGAAACAGTAGAGAGAGAGAAACAGAAGAGAGAGAGAGAAACAGCAGAGAGAGAGAAACAGAAGAGAAAGAAACAGCTGAGAGAGAAACAGTAGAGAGAGAGAAACAGAGAGAGAGAGAAACAGGAGAGAGAGAGAAACAGGAGAGAGAGAGAAACAGGAGAGAGAGAAACAGGAGAGAGAGAGAGAAACAGGAGAGAGAGAGAGAAACAGGAGAGAGAGAGAAACAGGAGAGAGAGAAACAGTAGAGAGAGAGAAACAGCAGAGACAGAGAAACAGAAGAGAAAGAAACAGCTGAGAGAGAAACAGGAGAGAGAGAAACAGTAGAGAGAGAGAAACAGGAGAAAGAGAGAGAAACAGCAGAGACAGAGAAACAGAAGAGAAAGAAACAGCTGAGAGAGAAACAGTAGAGAGAGAGAAACAGAATAGAGAGAGAAACAGGAGAGAGAGAAACAGGAGAGAGAGAGAAACAGGAGAGAGAGAAACAGGAGAGAGAGAAACAGGAGAGAGAGAAACAGCAGAGAGAGAGAAACAGAAGAGAAAGAAACAGCTGAGAGAGAAACAGAAGAGAGAGAGAAACAGAAGAGAGAGAAAAACAGGAGAGAGAGAGAAACAGGAGAGAGAGAAAAAGGAGAGAGAGAGAAACAGGAGAGAGAGAGAGAAACAGGAGAGAGAGAGAAACAGGAGAGAGAGAAACAGGAGAGAGAGAAACAGGAGAGAGAGAAACAGGAGAGAGAGAAACAGTAGAGAGAGAGAGAAACAGAAGAGAGAGAGAGAAACAGCAGAGAGAGAGAAACAGAAGAGAAAGAAACAGCTGAGAGAGAAACGGTAGAGAGAGAGAAACAGAAGAGAGAGAGAAACAGGAGAGAGAGAAACAGGAGAGAGAGAGAAAGAGAGAGAGAGAAACAGGAGAGAGAGAAACAGGAGAGAGAAACAGGAGAGAGAGAAACAGTAGAGAGAGAGAGAAACAGAAGAGAGAGAGAGAAACAGCAGAGAGAGAGAAACAGAAGAGAAAGAAACAGCTGAGAGAGAAACAGTAGAGAGAAACAGAAGAGAGAGAGAAACAGGAGAGAGAGAGAAACAGGAGAGAGAGAAACAGGAGAGAGAGAGAAACAGGAGAGAGAGAGAAACAGGAGAGAGAGAAACAGGAGAGAGAGAGAAACAGGAGAGAGAGAAACAGAAGAGAAAGAAACAGCTGAGAGAGAAACAGTAGAGAGAGAGAAACAGAAGCGAGAGAGAAACAGGAGAGAGAGAAACAGGAGAGAGAGAGAAACAGGAGAGAGAGAAACAGGAGAGAGAGAAACAGGAGAGAGAGAAACAGGAGAGAAAGAGAGAAACAGGAGAGAGAGAAAAAGGAGAGAGAGAAACAGGTGAGAGAGAGAGAAACAGGAGAGAGAAACAGGAGAGAGGGAGAAACAGAGAGAGAGAGAAACAGGAGAGAGAAAAACAGGAGAGAGAGAAACAGAAGAGAGAGAGAGAAACAGGAGAGAGAGACAAACAGAAGAGAGAGAGAAACAGGAGAGAGAGAGAAACAGGAGAGAGAAAAAGGAGAGAGAGAGAGAAACATGAGAGAGAGAGAAACAGGGGAGAGAGAAACAGGAGAGAGAGAGAAACAGGGAGAGAGAGAAACAGGAGAGAAAGAAACAGCTAAGAGAGAAATAGTAGAGCGAGAGAAACAGAAGAGAGAGAAACAGGAGAGAGAGAAACAGGAGAGAGAGAGAAACAGGAGAGAGAGAAACAGCAGAGACAGTGAAACAGAAGAGAAAGGAACAGCTGAGAGAGAAACGGTAGAGAGAGAGAAACAGAAGAGAGAGAGAAACAGGAGAGAGAGAGAAACAGGAGAGAGAGAGAAACAGGAGAGAGAGAAACAGGAGAGAGAGAAACAGGAGAGAGAGAAACAGGAGAGAGAGAAACAGTAGAGAGAGAGAGAAACAGAAGAGAGAGAAACAGCTGAGAGAGAAACAGTAGAGAGAAACAGAAGAGAGAGAGAAACAGGAGAGAGAGAGAAACAGGAGAGAGAGAAACAGAGAGAGAGAGAAACAGGAGAGAGAGAAACAGGGAGAGAGAAACAGGAGAGAGAGAAACAGGAGAGAGAGAAACAGAAGAGAAAGAAACAGCTGAGAGAGAAACAGTAGAGAGAGAGAAACAGAAGCGAGAGAGAAACAGGAGAGAGAGAAACAGGAGAGAGAGAGAAACAGGAGAGAGAGAAACAGGAGAGAGAGAAACAGGAGAGAGAGACAAACAGGAGAGAGAGAGAAACAGGAGAGAGAGAAACAGTAGAGAGAGAGAAACAGAAGAGAGAGAGAGAAACAGCAGAGAGAGAGAAACAGAAGAGAAAGAAACAGCTGAGAGAGAAACAGAGAGAGAGAAACAGTAGAGAGAGAGAAACAGGAGAGAGAGAGAAACAGGAGAGAGAGAGAAACAGAGAGAGAGAAACAGGAGAGAGAGAGAGAGAAACAGGAGAAAGAGAAACAGGAGAGAGAGAAACAGGAGAGAGAGAAACAGTAGAGAGAGAGAAACAGCAGAGACAGAGAAACAGAAGAGAAAGAAACAGCTGAGAGAGAAACAGGGAGAGAGAAATAGTAGAGAGAGAGAAACAGGAGAAATAGAGAGAAACAGCAGAGACAGAGAAACAGAAGAGAAAGAAACAGCTGAGAGAGAAACAGTAGAGAGAGAGAAACAGAATAGAGAGAGAAACAGGGAGAGAGAAACAGGAGAGAGAGAGAAACAGGAGAGAGAGAAACAGGAGAGAGAGAAACAGGAGAGAGAGAAACAGCAGAGAGAGAGAAACAGAAGAGAAAGAAACAGCTGAGAGAGAAACAGAAGAGAGAGAGAAACAGAAGAGAGAGAAAAACAGGAGAGAGAGAGAAACAGGAGAGAGAGAAAAAGGAGAGAGAGAGAAACAGGAGAGAGAGAGAGAAACAGGAGAGAGAGAGAAACAGGAGAGAGAGAAACAGGAGAGAGAGAAACAGGAGAGAGAGAAACAGGGAGAGAGAGAAACAGTAGAGAGAGAGAAACAGAAGAGAGAGAGAGAAACAGGAGAGAGAAAAAAACAGGAGATATAGAGAAACGGTAGAGAGAGACAAACAGAAGAGAGAGAGAAACAGGAGAGAGAGAAACAAGGAGAGAGAGAAACAGGAGAGATAAACAGGAGAGAGAGAGAAACAGGAGAGAGAAACGGGAGAGAGAGAAACAACAGAGAGAGAGAAACAGAAGAGAGAGAGAAACAGCAGAGAGAGAAACAGAAGAGAAAGAAACAGCTGAGAGAGAAACAGTAGAGAGAAACAGAGAGAGAGAGAAACAGAGAGAGAGAGAAACAGGAGAGAGAGAAACAGGAGAGAGAGAAACAGGAGAGAGAGAGAAACAGGAGAGAGAGAAACAGGAGAGAGAGAAACAGGAGAGAGAGAAACAGAAGAGAGAAAGAAACAGAAGAGGGAGAAACAGAGAGAGAGATACAGCAGAGAGAGAAAATAGGAGAGAGATAAACAGAAGAGAGAGAGAAACAGAAGAGAGAGAAAAAGGAGAGGG
Source organism: Oncorhynchus masou masou (assembly GCF_036934945.1). Lineage (NCBI taxonomy): Eukaryota > Metazoa > Chordata > Actinopteri > Salmoniformes > Salmonidae > Oncorhynchus > Oncorhynchus masou. The sequence goes on from NW_027012260.1 coordinate 490,909, forward strand.
AGAAACAGGAGAGAGAGAAACAGGAGAGAAAGAGAGAAACAGGAGAGAGAGAAAAAGGAGAGAGAGAAACAGGTGAGAGAGAGAGAAACAGGAGAGAGAAACAGGAGAGAGGGAGAAACAGAAGAGAGAGAGAGAAACAGGAGAGAGAAAAACAGGAGAGAGAGAAACAGAAGAGAGAGAGAAACAGGAGAGAGAGACAAACAGAAGAGAGAGAGAGAAACAGGAGAGAGAGAGAAACAGGAGAGAGAGAAAAAGGAGAGAGAGAGAGAAACATGAGAGAGAGAGAAACAGGAGAGAGAGAGAAACAGGAGAGAGAGAGAAACAGGAGAGAGAGAAACAGGAGAGAGAAAGAAACAGCTAGAGAGAAATAGTAGAGCGAGAGAAACAGAAGAGAGAGAAACAGGAGAGAGAGAAACAAGAGAGAGAGAAACAGGAGAGAGAGAAACAGCAGAGACAGTGAAACAGAAGAGAAAGGAACAGCTGAGAGAGAAACAGTAGAGAGAGAAACAGAAGAGAGAAAAACAGAGAGAGAGAGAAACAGGAGAGAGAGAAAAGGAGAGAGAGAGAAACAGGGAGAGAGAGAGAGAAACAGGAGAGAGAGAGAAACAGGAGAGAGAGAAACAGGAGAGAGAGAAACAGGAGAGAGAGAAACAGGAGAGAGAGAAACAGTAGAGAGAGAGAAACAGAGAGAGAGAGAAACAGCAGAGAGAGAGAAACAGAAGAAAGAAACAGCTGAGAGAGAAACGGTAGAGAGAGAGAAACAGAGAGAGAGAGAAACAGGAGAGAGAGAAACAGGAGAGAGAGAAACAGGAGAGAGAGAAACAGGAGAGAGAGAAACAGAGAGAGAGAAACAGCAGAGAGAGAAACAGAAGAGAAAGAAACAGCTGAGAGAGAAACAGAAGAGAGAGAGAAACAGAAAGAGAGAAAACAGGAGAGAGAGAGAAACAGGAGAGAGAGAAAAAGGAGAGAGAGAAACAGGAGAGAGAGAGAAACAGGAGAGAGAGAGAAACAGGAGAGAGAAACAGGAGAGAGAGAAACAGGAGAGAGAGAAACAGGAGAGAGAGAAACAGTAGACAGAGAGAGAAACAGAAGAGAGAGAGAGAAACAGCAGAGAGAGAGAGAAACGGAAGAGAAAGAAACAGCTGAGAGAGAAACAGTAGAGAGAGAGAAACAGAAGAGAGAGAGAAACAGGAGAGAGAGAGAAACAGAAGAGAGAGAGAAACAGAAGAGAGAGAGAAACAGGAGAGAGAAACAGGAGAGAGAGAAACAGGGAGAGAGAAACAGTAGAGAGAGAGAGAAACAGAAAGAGAGAGAGAAACAGCAGAGAGAGAAACAGAAGAGAAAGAAACAGCTGAGAGAGAAACAGTAGAGAGAAACAGAAGAGAGAGAGAAACAGAGAGAGAGAAACAGGAGAGAGAGAGAAACAGGAGAGAGAAACAGGAGAGAGAGAGAAACAGGAGAGAGAGAAACAGAAGAGAAAGAAACAGCTGAGAGAAACAGTAGAGAGAGAAACAGAAGCGAGAGAGAAACAGGAGAGAGAGAAACAGGAGAGAGAGAGAAACAGGAGAGAGAGAAACAGAGAGAGAGAAACAGGAGAGAGAGACAAACAGGAGAGAGAGAAACAGGAGAGAGAAACAGTAGAGAGAGAGAAACAGAAGAGAGAGAGAGAAACAGCAGAGAGAGAGAAACAGAAGAGAAAGAAACAGCTGAGAGAGAAACAGTAGAGAGAGAGAAACAGGAGAGAGAGAGAAACAGGAGAGAGAGAGAAACAGGAGAGAGAGAGAAACAGGAGAGAGAGAAACAGGAGAGAGAGAGAGAAACAGGAGAAAGAGAAACAGGAGAGAGAGAGAAACAGGAGAGAGAGAAACAGTAGAGAGAGAGAAACAGCAGAGACAGAGAAACAGAAGAGAAAGAAACAGCTGAGAGAGAAACAGGAGAGAGAGAAACAGTAGAGAGAGAGAAACAGGAGAAAGAGAGAGAAACAGCAGAGACAGAGAAACAGAAGAGAAAGAAACAGCTGAGAGAGAAACAGTAGAGAGAGAAACAGAATAGAGAGAGAAACAGGAGAGAGAGAAACAGGAGAGAGAGAGAAACAGGAGAGAGAAACAGGAGAGACAGAAACAGGAGAGAGAGAAACAGCAGAGAGAGAGAAACAGAAGAGAAAGAAACAGCTGAGAGAGAGAAACAGAAGAGAGAGAAACAGAAGAGAGAGAAAAACAGGAGAGAGAGAGAAACAGGAGAGAGAGAAAAAAGGAGAGAGAGAAAGGAGAGAGAGAGAGAAACAGGAGAGAGAGAGAAACAGGAGAGAGAGAAACAGGAGAGAGAAACAGGAGAGAGAGAAACAGGGAGAGAGAAACAGTAGAGAGAGAGAAACAGAAGAGAGAGAGAAACAGCAGAGAGAGAAACAGAAGAGAAAGAAACAGCTGAGAGAGAAACGGTAGAGAGAGAAACAGAAGAGAGAGAAACAGGAGAGAGAGAGAAACAGGAGAGAGAGAAACAGGAGAGAGAGAAACAGGAGAGAGAGAAACAGGGAGAGAGAAAACAGAGAGAGAAACAGTAGAGAGAGAGAGAAACAGAAGAGAGAGAGAAAAGCAGAGAGAGAGAAACAGAAGAGAAAGAAACAGCTGAGAGAGAAACAGTAGAGAGAAACAGAAGAGAGAGAAACAGGAGAGAGAGAGAAACAGGAGAGAGAGAAACAGGAGAGAGAGAAACAGGAGAGAGAGAGAAACAGGAGAGAGAGAGAAACAGAGAGAGAGAAACAGAAGAGAGAAAGAAACAGAAGAGGGAGAAACAGGAGAGAGAGATACAGCAGAGAGAAAATAGGAGAGAGATAAACAGAAGAAGAGAGAAACAGAAGAGAGAGAAAAAGGAGAGGGAGAAACAGGAGAGAGAGAAACAGGAGAGAAAGAGAGAAACAGGAGAGAGAGAAAAAGGAGAGAGAGAAACAGGTGAGAGAGAGAAACAGGAGAGAAACAGGAGAGAGGGAGAAACAGAGAGAGAGAGAGAAACAGGAGAGAGAAAAACAGGAGAGAGAGAAACAGAAGAGAGAGAAACAGGAGAGAGAGACAAACAGAAGAGAGAGAAGAAACAGGAGAGAGAGAAACAGGAGAGAGAAAAAGGAGAGAGAGAGAAACATGAGAGAGAGAGAAACAGGAGAGAGAGAAACAGGAGAGAGAGAAACAGGAGAGAGAGAAACAGGAGAGAGAGAAACAGGAGAGAGACAAACAGGAGAGAGAGAAACAGGGAGAGAGAAACAGTAGAGAGAGAGAGAAACAGAAGAGAGAGAAACAGCAGAGAGAGAGAAACAGAAGAGAAAGAAACAGCTGAGAGAGAAACAGTAGAGAGAGAGAAACAGGAGAGAGAGAGAAACAGGAGAGAGAGAGAAACAGGAGAGAGAGAAACAGGAGAGAGAGAAACAGGAGAGAGAGAAACAGGAGAAAGAGAGAAACAGGAGAGAGAGAGAAACAGGAGAAAGAGAGAAACAGTAGAGAGAGAGAAACAGCAGAGACAGAGAAACAGAAGAGAAAGAAACAGCTGAGAGAGAAACAGGAGAGAGAGAAACAGTAGAGAGAGAGAAACAGGAGAAAGAGAGAGAAACAGCAGAGACAGAGAAACAGAAGAGAAAGAAACAGCTGAGAGAGAAACAGTAGAGAGAGAGAAACAGAATAGAGAGAAACAGGAGAGAGAGAAACAGGAGAGAGAGAGAAACAGGAGAGAGAGAAACAGGAGAGACAGAAACAGGAGAGAGAAACAGCAGAGAGAGAGAAACAAAGAGAAAGAAACAGCTGAGAGAGAAACAGAAGAGAGAGAGAAACAGGAAGAGAGAAAAACAGGAGAGAGAGAGAAACAGGAGAGAGAGAAACAGGAGAGAGAGAAACAGGAGAGAGAGAGAGAAACAGGAGAGAGAGAGAAACAGGAGAGAGAGAAACAGGAGAGAGAGAAACAGGAGAGAGAGAAACAGGAGAGAGAGAAACAGTAGAGAGAGAGAGAAACAGAAGAGAGAGAGAGAAACAGCAGAGAGAGAGAAACAGAAGAGAAAGAAACAGCTGAGAGAGAAACGGTAGAGAGAGAGAAACAGAAGAGAGAGAGAAACAGGAGAGAGAGAGAAACAGGAGAGAGAGAGAAACAGGAGAGAGAGAAACAGGAGAGAGAGAAACAGGAGAGAGAGAAACAGAGAGAGAGAAACAGTAGAGAGAGAGAAACAGAAGAGAGAGAGAGAAACAGCAGAGAGAGAGAAACAGAAGAGAAAGAAACAGCTGAGAGAGAAACAGTAGAGAGAGAAACAGAGAGAGAGAAACAGGAGAGAGAGAAACAGGAGAGAGAAACAGGAGAGAGAGAGAAACAGGAGAGAGAGAGAAACAGGAGAGAGAGAAACAGGAGAGAGAGAGAAACAGGAGAGAGAGAAACAGAAGAGAGAAAGAAACAGAAGAGGGAGAAACAGGAGAGAGAGATACAGCAGAGAGAGAAAATAGGAGAGAGATAAACAGAAGAGAGAGAGAAACAGAAGAGAGAGAAAAAGGAGAGGGAGAAACAGGAGAGAGAGAAACAGGAGAGAAAGAGAGAAACAGGAGAGAGAGAAAAAGGAGAGAGAGAAACAGGTGAGAGAGAGAGAAACAGGAGAGAGAAACAGGAGAGAGGGAGAAACAGAAGAGAGAGAGAGAAACAGGAGAGAGAAAAACAGGAGAGAGAGAAACAGAAGAGAGAGAGAAACAGGAGAGAGAGACAAACAGAGAGAGAGAAACAGGAGAGAGAGAGAAACAGGAGAGAGAGAAAAAGGAGAGAGAGAGAGAAACATGAGAGAGAGAGAAACAGGAGAGAGAGAAACAGGAGAGAGAGAGAAACAGGAGAGAGAGAAACAGGAGAGAGAAAGAAACAGCTAAGAGAGAAATAGTAGAGCGAGAGAAACAGAAGAGAGAGAAACAGGAGAGAGAGAAACAGGAGAGAGAGAGAAACAGGAGAGAGAGAAACAGCAGAGACAGTGAAACAGAAGAGAAAGGAACAGCTGAGAGAGAAACAGTAGAGAGAGAGAAACAGAAGAGAGAGAAAAACAGGAGAGAGAGAAACAGGAGAGAGAGAGAAACAGGAGAGAGAGAGAAACAGGAGAGAGAGAAACAGGAGAGAGAGAGAAACAGGAGAGAGAGAGAAACAGGAGAGAGAGAAACAGGAGAGAGAGAGAAACAGGAGAGAGAGAAACAGAAGAGAAAGAAACAGCTGAGAGAGAAACAGTAGAGAGAGAGAAACAGAAGAGAGAGAGAAACAGGAGAGAGAGAAACAGGAGAGAGAGAAACAGGAGAGAGAGAAACAGTAGAGAGAGAAACAGGAGAGAGAGACAAACAGGAGAGAGAGAGAAACAGGAGAGAGAGAAACAGTAGAGAGAGAGAAACAGAAGAGAGAGAGAGAAACAGCAGAGAGAGAGAAACAGAAGAGAAAGAAACAGCTGAGAGAGAAACAGTAGAGAGAGAGAAACAGGAGAGAGAGAGAAACAGGAGAGAGAGAGAAACAGGAGAGAGAGAGAAACAGGAGAGAGAGAAACAGGAGAGAGAGAGAGAGAAACAGGAGAAAGAGAAACAGGAGAGAGAGAGAAACAGGAGAGAGAGAAACAGTAGAGAGAGAGAAACAGCAGAGACAGAGAAACAGAAGAGAAAGAAACAGCTGAGAGAGAAACAGGAGAGAGAGAAACAGTAGAGAGAGAGAAACAGGAGAAAGAGAGAGAAACAGCAGAGACAGAGAAACAGAAGAGAAAGAAACAGCTGAGAGAGAAACAGTAGAGAGAGAGAAACAGAATAGAGAGAGAAACAGGAGAGAGAGAAACAGGAGAGAGAGAGAAACAGGAGAGAGAGAAACAGGAGAGACAGAAACAGGAGAGAGAGAAACAGCAGAGAGAGAGAAACAGAAGAGAAAGAAACAGCTGAGAGAGAAACAGAAGAGAGAGAGAAACAGAAGAGAGAGAAAAACAGGAGAGAGAGAGAAACAGGAGAGAGAGAAAAAGGAGAGAGAGAAACAGGAGAGAGAGAGAAACAGGAGAGAGAGAGAAACAGGAGAGAGAGAAACAGGAGAGAGAGAAACAGGAGAGAGAGAAACAGGAGAGAGAGAAACAGTAGAGAGAGAGAGAAACAGAAGAGAGAGAGAGAAACAGCAGAGAGAGAGAAACAGAAGAGAAAGAAACAGCTGAGAGAGAAACGGTAGAGAGAGAGAAACAGAAGGAGAGAGAGAAACAGGAGAGAGAGAGAAACAGGAGAGAGAGAGAAACAGGAGAGAGAAACAGGAGAGAGAGAAACAGGGAGAGAGAAACAGGAGAGAGAGAAACAGTAGAGAGAGAGAGAAACAGAAGAGAGAGAGAGAAACAGCAGAGAGAGAGAAACAGAAGAGAAAGAAACAGCTGAGAGAGAAACAGTAGAGAGAAACAGAAGAGAGAGAGAAACAGGAGAGAGAGAGAAACAGGAGAGAGAGAAACAGGAGAGAGAGAGAAACAGGAGAGAGAGAGAAACAGGAGAGAGAGAGAAACAGGAGAGAGAGAAACAGAAGAGAGAAAGAAACAGAAGAGGGAGAAACAGGAGAGAGAGATACAGCAGAGAGAGAAAATAGGAGAGAGATAAACAGAAGAGAGAGAGAAACAGAAGAGAGAGAAAAGGAGAGGGAGAAACAGGAGAGAGAGAAACAGGAGAGAAAGAGAGAAACAGGAGAGAGAGAAAAGGAGAGAGAGAAACAGGTGAGAGAGAGAGAAACAGGAGAGAGAAACAGGAGAGAGGGAGAAACAGAAGAGAGAGAGAGAAACAGGAGAGAGAAAAACAGGAGAGAGAGAAACAGAAGAGAGAGAGAAACAGGAGAGAGAGAAACAGAAGAGAAAGAAACAGCTGAGAGAGAAACAGTAGAGAGAGAGAAACAGAAGCGAGAGAGAAACAGGAGAGAGAGAAACAGGAGAGAGAGAGAAACAGGAGAGAGAGAAACAGTAGAGAGAGAAACAGGAGAGAGAGACAAACAGGAGAGAGAGAGAAACAGGAGAGAGAGAAACAGTAGAGAGAGAGAAACAGAAGAGAGAGAGAGAAACAGCAGAGAGAGAGAAACAGAAGAGAAAGAAACAGCTGAGAGAGAAACAGTAGAGAGAGAGAAACAGGAGAGAGAGAGAAACAGGGAGAGAGAGAAACAGGAGAGAGAGAAACAGGAGAGAGAGAAACAGAGAGAGAGAGAGAAACAGGAGAAAGAGAAACAGGAGAGAGAGAGAAACAGGAGAGAGAAACAGTAGAAAGAGAGAGAAACAGCAGAGACAGAGAAACAGAAGAGAAAGAAACAGCTGAGAGAGAAACAGGAGAGAGAGAAACAGTAGAGAGAGAGAAACAGGAGAAAGAGAGAGAAACAGCAGAGACAGAGAAACAGAAGAGAAAGAAACAGCTGAGAGAGAAACAGTAGAGAGAGAGAAACAGAATAGAGAGAGAAACAGGAGAGAGAGAAACAGGAGAGAGAGAGAAACAGGAGAGAGAGAAACAGGAGAGACAGAAACAGGAGAGAGAGAAACAGCAGAGAGAGAAACAGAAGAGAAAGAAACACCTGAGAGAGAAACAGAAGAGAGAGAGAAACAGAAGAGAGAAAAACAGGAGAGAGAGAAACAGGAGAGAGAGAAAAAGGAGAGAGAGAAACAGGGAGAGAGAGAGAAACAGAGAGAGAGAGAAACAGGAGAGAGAGAGAAACAGGAGAGAGAGAAACAGGAGAGAGAGAAACAGGAGAGAGAGAAACAGTAGAGAGAGAGAGAAACAGAGAGAGAGAGAAACAGCAGAGAGAGAGAAACAGAAGAGAAAGAAACAGCTGAGAGAGAAACAGTAGAGAGAGAGAGAAACAGAAAGAGAGAGAAACAGGAGAGAGAGAGAAACAGGAGAGAGAGAAACAGGAGAGAGAGAAACAGGAGAGAGAGAAACAGGAGAGAGAGAAACAGGAGAGAGAGAAACAGTAGAGAGAGAGAGAAACAGAAGAGAGAGAGAGAAACAGCAGAGAGAGAAACAGAAGAGAAAGAAACAGCTGAGAGAGAAACAGTAGAGAGAAACAGAAGAGAGAGAAACAGGAGAGAGAGAAACAGAGAGAGAGAAACAGGAGAGAGAGAGAAACAGAGAGAGAGAGAAACAGGAGAGAGAGAGAAACAGGAGAGAGAGAAACAGAAGAGAGAAAGAAACAGAAGAGGGAGAAACAGGGAGAGAGAGATACAGCAGAGAGAGAAAATAGGAGAGAGATAAACAGAAGAGAGAGAAACAGAGAGAGAAAAAGGAGAGGGAGAAACAGGAGAGAGAGAAACAGGAGAGAAAGAGAGAAACAGGAGAGAGAAAAAGGAGAGAGAGAAACAGGAGAGAGAAACAGGAGAGAGAAACAGGAGAGGGAGAAACAGAAGAGAGAGAGAAACAGGAGAGAAAAACAGGAGAGAGAGAAACAGAAGAGAGAGAGAAACAGGAGAGAGAGACAAACAGAGAGAGAGAGAAACAGGAGAGAGAGAAACAGGAGAGAGAGAAAAAGGAGAGAGAGAGAGAAACATGAGAGAGAGAGAAACAGGAGAGAGAGAGAAACAGGAGAGAGAGAGAAACAGGAGAGAGAGAAACAGGAGAGAGAGAAACAGGAGAGAGAGACAAACAGGAGAGAGAGAGAAACAGGAGAGAGAGAAACAGTAGAGAGAGAGAAACAGAAGAGAGAGAGAGAAACAGCAGAGAGAGAGAAACAGAAGAGAAAGAAACAGCTGAGAGAGAAACAGTAGAGAGAGAGAAACAGGAGAGAGAGAGAAACAGGAGAGAGAGAGAAACAGGAGAGAGAGAGAAACAGGAGAGAGAGAAACAGGAGAGAGAGAGAGAAACAGGAGAAAGAGAGAAACAGGAGAGAGAGAGAAACAGGAGAAAGAGAGAAACAGTAGAGAGAGAGAAACAGCAGAGACAGAGAAACAGAAGAGAAAGAAACAGCTGAGAGAGAAACAGGAGAGAGAGAAACAGTAGAGAGAGAAACAGGAGAAAGAGAGAAACAGCAGAGACAGAGAAACAGAAGAGAAAGAAACAGCTGAGAGAGAAACAGTAGAGAGAGAGAAACAGAATAGAGAGAGAAACAGGAGAGAGAGAAACAGGAGAGAGAGAGAAACAGGAGAGAGAGAAACAGGAGAGACAGAAACAGGAGAGAGAGAAACAGCAGAGAGAGAGAGAAACAAAGAGAAAGAAACAGCTGAGAGAGAAACAGAAGAGAGAGAAACAGAAGAGAGAGAAAAACAGGAGAGAGAGAGAAACAGGAGAGAGAGAAAAAGGAGAGAGAGAGAAACAGGAGAGAGAGAGAGAAACAGGAGAGAGAGAGAAACAGGAGAGAGAGAAACAGGAGAGAGAGAAACAGGAGAGAGAGAAACAGGAGAGAGAAACAGTAGAGAGAGAGAAACAGAAGAGAGAGAGAAACAGAGAGAGAGAAACAGAAGAGAAAGAAACAGCTGAGAGAGAAACAGTAGAGAGAGAAACAGAAGAGAGAGAGAAACAGGAGAGAGAGAGAAACAGGAGAGAGAGAGAAACAGGAGAGAGAGAAACAGGAGAGAGAGAAACAGGAGAGAGAGAAACAGGAGAGAGAGAAACAGTAGAGAGAGAGAGAAACAGAAGAGAGAGAGAAACAGCAGAGAGAGAGAAACAGAAGAGAAAGAAACAGCTGAGAGAGAAACAGTAGAGAGAAACAGAAGAGAGAGAGAAACAGGAGAGAGAGAGAAACAGGAGAGAGAGAAACAGGAGAGAGAGAGAAACAGGAGAGAGAGAGAAACAGGAGAGAGAGAAACAGGAGAGAGAGAGAAACAGGAGAGAGAGAAACAGAAGAGAGAAAGAAACAGAAGAGGGAGAAACAGGAGAGAGAGATACAGCAGAGAGAGAAAATAGGAGAGAGATAAACAGAGAGAGAGAAACAGAAGAGAGAGAAAAGGAGAGGGAGAAACAGAGAGAGAGAAACAGGAGAGAAAGAGAGAAACAGGAGAGAGAGAAAAAGGAGAGAGAGAAACAGGTGAGAGAGAGAGAAACAGGAGAGAGAAACAGGAGAGAGGGAGAAACAGAAGAGAGAGAGAGAAACAGGAGAGAGAAAAACAGGAGAGAGAGAAACAGAAGAGAGAGAGAAACAGGAGAGAGAGACAAACAGAAGAGAGAGAGAGAAACAGGAGAGAGAGAGAAACAGGAGAGAGAGAAAAAGGAGAGAGAGAGAAACATGAGAGAGAGAGAAACAGGAGAGAGAGAGAAACAGGAGAGAGAGAGAAACAGGAGAGAGAGAGAAACAGGAGAGAGAAAGAAACAGCTAAGAGAGAAATAGTAGAGCGAGAGAAACAGAAGAGAGAGAAACAGGAGAGAGAGAAACAGGAGAGAGAGAGAAACAGGAGAGAGAGAAACAGCAGAGACAGTGAAACAGAAGAGAAAGGAACAGCTGAGAGAGAAACAGTAGAGAGAGAGAAACAGAAGAGAGAGAAAAACAGGAGAGAGAGAAACAGGAGAGAGAGAAAAAGGAGAGAGAGAGAAACAGGAGAGAGAGAGAGAAACAGGAGAGAGAGAGAAACAGGAGAGAGAGAAACAGGAGAGAGAGAAACAGGAGAGAGAGAAACAGGAGAGAGAGAAACAGTAGAGAGAGAGAGAAACAGAAGAGAGAGAGAGAAACAGCAGAGAGAGAGAAACGGAAGAGAAAGAAACAGCTGAGAGAGAAACAGTAGAGAGAGAGAAACAGAAGAGAGAGAGAAACAGGAGAGAGAGAGAAACAGGAGAGAGAGAAACAGGAGAGAGAGAGAAACAGGAGAGAGAGAAACAGGAGAGAGAGAAACAGTAGAGAGAGAGAGAAACAGAAGAGAGAGAGAGAAACAGCAGAGAGAGAGAAACAGAAGAGAAAGAAACAGCTGAGAGAGAAACAGTAGAGAGAGAAACAGAAGAGAGAGAGAAACAGGAGAGAGAGAAACAGGAGAGAGAGAAACAGGAGAGAGAGAAACAGGAGAGAGAGAAACAGGAGAGAGAGAAACAGGAGAGAGAAACAGGAGAGAGAGAAACAGAAGAGAGAAAGAAACAGAAGAGGGAGAAACAGAGAGAGAGATACAGAGAGAGAGAAAATAGGAGAGATAAACAGAAGAGAGAGAGAAACAGGAGAGAGAGAAAAGGAGAGGGAGAAACAGGAGAGAGAGAAACAGGAGAGAAAGAGAGAAACAGGAGAGAGAGAAAAAGGAGAGAGGAACAGGTGAGAGAGAGAGAAACAGGAGAGAGAAACAGGAGAGAGGGAGAAACAGAAGAGAGAGAGAAACAGGAGAGAGAAAAACAGGAGAGAGAGAAACAGAAGAGAGAGAGAAACAGGAGAGAGAGACAAACAGAAGAGAGAGAGAGAAACAGGAGAGAGAGAGAAACAGGAGAGAGAGAAAAAGGAGAGAGAGAGAGAAACATGAGAGAGAGAGAAACAGGAGAGAGAGAGAAACAGGAGAGAGAGAGAAACAGGAGAGAGAGAGAAACAGGAGAGAGAAAGAAACAGCTAAGAGAGAAATAGTAGAGCGAGAGAAACAGAAGAGAGAGAAACAGGAGAGAGAGAAACAGGAGAGAGAGAGAAACAGGAGAGAGAGAAACAGCAGAGACAGAGAAACAGAAGAGAAAAAACAGCTGAGAGAGAAACAGTAGAGAGAGAGAGAAACAGAAGCGAGAGAGAAACAGGAGAGAGAGAAACAGGAGAGAGAGACAAACAGGAGAGAGAGAAACAGGAGAGAGAGAAACAGGAGGGAGAGAGAAACAGCAGAGAGAAAGAAACAGGAGAGAGAGAAACAGTAGAGAGAGAAACAGAAGAGAGAGAGAGAAACAGCAGAGAGAGAAACAGAAGAGAAAGAAACAGCTGAGAGAGAAACAGTAGAGAGAGAAACAGGAGAGAGAGAGAAACAGGAGAGAGAGAGAAACAGGAGAGAGAGAAACAGGAGAGAGAGAAACAGGAGAGAGAGAGAGAAAAAGGAGAGAGAGAAACAGAAGAGAGATAAACAGAAGAGAGAGAGAAACAGGAGAGAGAGAGAAACAGGAGAGAGAGAGAAACAGGAGAGAGAGAAACAGTAGAGAGAGAGAAACAGCAGAGACAGAGAAACAGAAGAGAAAGAAACAGCTGAGAGAGAAACAGGAGAGAGAGAAACAGTAGAGAGAGAGAAACAGGAGAAAGAGAGAGAAACAGCAGAGACAGAGAAACAGAAGAGAAAGAAACAGCTGAGAGAGAAACAGTAGAGAGAGAGAAACAGAATAGAGAGAGAAACAGGAGAGAGAGAAACAGGAGAGAGAAAAACAGGAGAGAGAGAGAAACAGGAGATAGAGAAAAGGGAGAGAGAGAGAAACAGGAGAGAGAGAGAAACAGGAGAGAGAGAAACAGGAGAGAGAGAAACAGGAGAGAGAGAAACAGGAGAGAGAGAAACAGTAGAGAGAGAGAGAAACAGAAGAGAGAGAGAGAAACAGCAGAGAGAGAGAGAAACAGAAGAGAAAGAAACAGCTGAGAGAGAAACAGTAGAGAGAGAGAAACAGAAGAGAGAGAGAAACAGAAGAGAGAGAGAAACAGGAGAGATAGAAACAGGAGAGAGAGAAACAGGAGAGAGAGAAACAGTAGAGAGAGAGAGAAACAGAAGAGAGAGAAACAGGAGAGAGAAAAACAGGAGAGAGAGAAACAGGAGATAGAGAAAAGGGAGAGAGAGAGAAACAGGAGAGAGAGAGAAACAGGAGAGAGAGAAACAGGAGAGAGGGAGAAACAGAAGAGAGGGAGAAACAGAGAGAGAGAGAAACAGGAGAGAGAAAAACAGGGAGAGAGAGAAACAGAAGAGAGAGAGAAACAGAGAGAGAGACAAACAGAAGAGAGAGAGAAACAGGAGAGAGAGAGAAACAGGAGAGAGAGAAAAAAGGAGAGAGAGAGAAACATGAGAGAGAGAAACAGGAGAGAGAGAAACAGGAGAGAGAGAGAAACAGAGAGAGAGAGAAACAGGAGAGAGAAAGAAACAGCTAAGAGAGAAATAGTAGAGCGAGAGAAACAGAAGAGAGAGAGAAACAGGAGAGAGAGAAACAGGAGAGAGAGAGAAACAGGAGAGAGAGAAACAGCAGAGACAGAGAAACAGAAGAGAAAGAAACAGCTGAGAGAGAAACAGTAGAGAGAGAGAAACAGAAGCGAGAGAGAAACAGGAGAGAGAGAAACAGGAGAGAGAGAGAAACAGGAGAGAGAGAAACAGGAGAGAGAGAAACAGGAGAGAGAGAGAGAAACAGCAGAGAGAAAGAAACAGGAGAGAGAGAAACAGTAGAGAGAGAGAAACAGAAGAGAGAGAGAGAAACAGCAGAGAGAGAGAAACAGAAGAGAAAGAAACAGCTGAGAGAGAAACAGTAGAGAGAGAAACAGGAGAGAGAGAGAAACAGGAGAGAGAGAGAAACAGGAGAGAGAGAAACAGGAGAGAGAGAAACAGGAGAGAGAGAAACAGGAGAGAGAGAAACAGAAGAGAGATAAACAGAGAGAGAGAGAAACAGGAGAGAGAGAAACAGAGAGAGAGAGAAACAGGAGAGAGAGAAACAGTAGAGAGAGAGAAACAGCAGAGACAGAGAAACAGAAGAGAAAGAAACAGCTGAGAGAGAAACAGGAGAGAGAGAAACAGTAGAGAGAGAGAAACAGGAGAAAAGAGAGAAACAGCAGAGACAGAGAAACAGAAGAGAAAGAAACAGCTGAGAGAGAAACAGTAGAGAGAGAGAAACAGAATAGAGAGAGAAACAGGAGAGAGAGAAACAGGAGAGGGAAAAACAGGAGAGAGAGAGAAACAGGAGATAGAGAAAAGGGAGAGAGAGAGAAACAGGAGAGAGAGAGAAACAGGAGAGAGAGAAACAGGAGAGAGAAAAACAGGAGAGAGAGAGAAACAGGAGATAGAGAAAAGGGAGAGAGAGAGAAACATTTGAGAGAGAGAAACAGGAGAGAGAGAAACAGGAGAGAGGGAGAAACAGAAGAGAGGGAGAAACAGAAGAGAGAGAGAGAAACAGGAGAGAGAAAAACAGGAGAGAGAGAAACAGAAGAGAGAGAGAAACAGGAGAGAGAGACAAACAGAAGAGAGAGAGAGAAACAGGAGAGAGAGAGAAACAGGAGAGAGAGAAAAAGGAGAGAGAGAGAGAAACATGAGAGAGAGAGAAACAGGAGAGAGAGAAACAGGAGAGAGAGAGAAACAGGAGAGAGAGAGAAACAGGAGAGAGAAAGAAACAGCTAAGAGAGAAATAGTAGAGCGAGAGAAACAGAAGAGAGAGAGAAACAGGAGAGAGAGAAACAGGAGAGAGAGAGAAACAGGAGAGAGAGAAACAGCAGAGACAGAGAAACAGAAGAGAAAGAAACAGCTGAGAGAGAAACAGTAGAGAGAGAGAAACAGAAGCGAGAGAGAAACAGGAGAGAGAGAAACAGGAGAGAGAGAAACAGGAGAGAGAGAAACAGGAGAGAGAGAGAAACAGCTGAGAAAGAAACAGGAGAGAGAGAAACAGTAGAGAGAGAGAAACAGAAGAGAGAGAGAGAAACAGCAGAGAGAGAGAAACAGAAGAGAAAGAAACAGCTGAGAGAGAAACAGTAGAGAGAGAGAAACAGGAGAGAGAGAGAAACAGGAGAGAGAGAGAAACAGGAGAGAGAGAAACAGGAGAGAGAGAAACAGGAGAGAGAGAGAGAAAAAGGAGAGAGAGAAACAGAAGAGAGATAAACAGAGAGAGAGAAACAGGAGAGAGAGAGAAACAGGAGAGAGAGAGAAACAGGAGAGAGAGAAACAGTAGAGAGAGAGAAACAGCAGAGACAGAGAAACAGAAGAGAAAGAAACAGCTGAGAGAGAAACAGGAGAGAGAGAAACAGTAGAGAGAGAGAAACAGGAGAAAGAGAGAGAAACAGCAGAGACAGAGAAACAGAAGAGAAAGAAACAGCTGAGAGAGAAACAGTAGAGAGAGAGAAACAGAAGAGAGAGAGAGAAACAGGAGAGAGAGAAACAGGAGAGGGAAAAACAGGAGAGAGAGAGAAACAGGAGATAGAGAAAAGGGAGAGAGAGAGAAACAGGAGAGAGAGAGAAACAGGAGAGAGAGAAACAGGAGAGAGAGAAACAGGAGAGAGAGAAACAGGAGAGAGAGAAACAGTAGAGAGAGAGAGAAACAGAAGAGAGAGAGAGAAACAGCAGAGAGAGAGAGAAACAGAAGAGAAAGAAACAGCTGAGAGAGAAACAGTAGAGAGAGAGAAACAGAAGAGAGAGAGAAACAGAAGAGAGAGAAACAGGAGAGAGAGAAACAGGAGAGAGAGAAACAGGAGAGAGAGAAACAGTAGAGAGAGAGAGAAACAGAAGAGAGAGAGAGAAACAGCAGAGAGAGAGAAACAGAAGAGAAAGAAACAGCTGAGAGAGAAACAGTAGAGAGAAACAGAAGAGAGAGAGAAACAGGAGAGAGAGAGAAACAGGAGAGAGAGAAACAGGAGAGAGAGAGAAACAGGAGAGAGAGAAACATGAGAGAGAGAGAAACAGGAGAGAGAGGAACAGAAGAGAGAAAGAAACAGAAGAGGGAGAAACAGTAGAGAGAGAGATACAGCAGAGAGAGAAAATAGGAGAGAGATAAACAGAAGAGAGAGAGAAACAGAAGAGAGAGAAAAAGGAGAGGGAGAAACAGGAGAGAGAGAAACAGGAGAGAAAGTGAGAAACAGGAGAGAGAGAAAAAGGAGAGAGAGAAACAGGTGAGAGAGAGAGAAACAGGAGAGAGAAACAGGAGAGAGGGAGAAACAGAAGAGAGAGAGAGAAACAGGAGAGAGAGAAAAACAGGAGAGAGAGAAACAGAAGAGAGAGAGAAACAGGAGAGAGAGAAACAGAAGAGAGATAAACAGAAGAGAGAGAGAGAAACAGGAGAGAGAGAGAAACAGGAGAGAGAGAGAAACAGGAGAGAGAGAAACAGTAGAGAGAGAGAAACAGCAGAGACAGAGAAACAGGAGAGAGAGAAACAGTAGAGAGAAACAGGAGAAAGAGAGAGAAACAGCAGAGACAGAGAAACAGAAGAGATAGAAACAGCTGAGAGAGAAACAGGAGAGAGAGAAACAGTAGAGAGAGAGAAACAGGAGAAAGAGAGAGAAACAGCAGAGACAGAGAAACAGAAGAGAAAGAAACAGCTGAGAGAGAAACAGTAGAGAGAGAGAAACAGAATAGAGAGAGAAACAGGAGAGAGAGAAACAGGAGAGAGAAAAACAGGAGAGAGAGAGAAACAGGAGATAGAGAAAAGGGAGAGAGAGAGAAACAGGAGAGAGAGAAACAGGAGAGAGAGAAACAGGAGAGAGAGAAACAGGAGAGAGAGAAACAGGAGAGAGAGAAACAGTAGAGAGAGAGAGAAACAGAAGAGAGAGAGAGAAACAGCAGAGAGAGAGAGAAACAGAAGAGAAAGAAACAGCTGAGAGAGAAACAGTAGAGAGAGAGAAACAGGAGAGAGAGAAAAACAGGAGAGAGAGAAACAGAAGAGAGAGAAACAGTAGAGAGAGAGAAACAGCAGAGACAGAGAAACAGGAGAGAGAGAAACAGTAGAGAGAAACAGGAGAAAGAGAGAGAAACAGCAGAGACAGAGAAACAGAAGAGATAGAAACAGCTGAGAGAGAAACAGGAGAGAGAGAAACAGTAGAGAGAGAGAAACAGGAGAAAGAGAGAGAAACAGCAGAGACAGAGAAACAGAAGAGAAAGAAACAGCTGAGAGAGAAACAGTAGAGAGAGAGAAACAGAATAGAGAGAGAAACAGGAGAGAGAGAAACAGGAGAGAGAAAAACAGGAGAGAGAGAGAAACAGGAGATAGAGAAAAGGGAGAGAGAGAGAAACAGGAGAGAGAGAGAAACAGGAGAGAGAGAAACAGGAGAGAGAGAAACAGGAGAGAGAAACAGGAGAGAGAGAAACAGTAGAGAGAGAGAGAAACAGAAGAGAGAGAGAGAAACAGCAGAGAGAGAGAGAAACAGAAGAGAAAGAAACAGCTGAGAGAGAAACAGTAGAGAGAGAGAAACAGAAGAGAGAGAGAAACAGAAGAGAGAGAGAAACAGGAGAGAGAGAAACAGGAGAGAGAGAAACAGGAGAGAGAGAAACAGTAGAGAGAGAGAAACAGAAGAGAGAGAGAGAAACAGCAGAGAGAGAGAAACAGAAGAGAAAGAAACAGCTGAGAGAGAAACAGTAGAGAGAGAAACAGAAGAGAGAGAGAAACAGGAGAGAGAGAGAAACAGGAGAGAGAGAAACAGGAGAGAGAGAGAAACAGGAGAGAGAGAAACAGGAGAGAGAGAGAAACAGGAGAGAGAGAAACAGAAGAGAGAAAGAAACAGAAGAGGGAGAAACAGGAGAGAGAGATACAGCAGAGAGAGAAAATAGGAGAGAGATAAACAGAAGAGAGAGAGAAACAGAAGAGAGAGAAAAAGGAGAGGGAGAAACAGGAGAGAGAGAAACAGGAGAGAAAGAGAGAAACAGGAGAGAGAGAAAAAGGAGAGAGAGAAACAGGTGAGAGAGAGAGAAACAGGAGAGAGAAACAGGAGAGAGGGAGAAACAGAAGAGAGAGAGAGAAACAGAAGAGAGAGAAAAACAGGAGAGAGAGAAACAGAAGAGAGAGAGAAACAGGAGAGAGAGAAACAGAAGAGAGATAAACAGAAGAGAGAGAGAGAAACAGGAGAGAGAGAGAAACAGGAGAGAGAGAGAAACAGGAGAGAGAGAAACAGT
>NW_027012261.1:0-20127 GCF_036934945.1 Oncorhynchus masou masou
AGGATGATGGGGTTAGACTGTACCTGTTTCTAGACACCCCCAGGGCCAGGATGATGGGGTTAGACTGTACCTGTTTCTAGACACCCCCAGGGCCCCAGGGCCAGGATGATGGGGTTAGACTGTACCTGTTTCTAGACACCCCAGGGCCCCAGGGCCAGGATGATGGGGTTAGACTGTACCTGTTTCTAGACACCCCAGGGCCCCAGGGCCAGGATGATGGGGTTAGACTGTACCTGTTTCTAGACACCCCCAGGGCCAGGATGATGGGGTTAGACTGTACCTGTTTCTAGACACCCCCAGGGCCCAGGGCCAGGATGATGGGGTTAGACTGTACCTGTTTCTAGACACCCCCAGGGCCCCAGGGCCAGGATGATGGGGTTAGACTGTACCTGTTTCTAGACACCCCCAGGGCCCCAGGGCCAGGATGATGGGGTTAGACTGTACCTGTTTCTAGACACCCCCAGGGCCCCAGGGCCAGGATGATGGGGTTAGACTGTACCTGTTTCTAGACACCCCCAGGGCCCCAGGGCCAGGATGATGGGGTTAGACTGTACCTGTTTCTAGACACCCCCAGGGCCCTAGGGAGAGGGGCCAGGATGATGGGTTTAGACTGTACCTGTTTCTAGACACCCCCAGGCCAGGATGATGGGGTTAGACTGTACCTGTTTCTAGACACCCCCAGGGCCCAGGGCCAGGATGATGGGGTTAGACTGAAAATTGTTTAGACACCCTAGGGCCCTAGGGCCAGGACGATGGGGTTAGACTGTACCTGTTTCTAGACGCCCCCCAGGGCCCCAGGGCCAGGATGATGGGGTTAGATCAGCCTGTTTCTAGACACCCCCAGGGCCCCAGGGCCAGGATGATGGGGTTAGACTGTACCTGTTTCTAGACACCCCCCAGGGCCAGGATGATGGGGTTAGACGGTATCTGACACCCCCAGGGCCCCAGGGCCAGGATGATGGGGGTTAGACTGTACCTGTTTCTAGACACCCCCAGGGCCAGGATGATGGGGTTAGACTGTAGCTGTTTCTAGACACCCCCAGGGCCAGGGCCATGATGGGGTTAGACTGTACCTGTTTCTCAGACACCCCCAGGGCCAGGATGATGGGGTTAGACTGTACCTGTTTCTAGACACCCCCAGGGCCCCAGGGCCAGGATGATGGGGTTAGACTGTACCTGTTTCTAGACACCCCCAGGGCCCCAGGGCCAGGATGATGGGGTTAGACTGTACCTGTTTCTAGACACCCACCCCAAGGGCCAGGATGATGGGGTTAGACTGTACCTGTTTCTAGACACCCCCAGGGCCAGGATGATGGGGTTAGACTGTACCTGTTTCTAGACACCCCCAGGGCCAGGATGATGGGGTTAGACTGTACCTGTTTCTAGACACCCCCAGGGCCAGGAGGGGGTTAGACCAGGATGATGGGGGGTTAGACTGTACCTGTTTCTAGACACCCCCAGGGCCCCAGGGCCAGGATGATGGGGTTAGACTGTACCTGTTTCTAGACACCCCCAGGGGCCCCAGGGCCAGGATGATGGGGTTAGACTGTACCTGTTTCTAGACACCCCCAGGGCCAGGATGATGGGGTTAGACTGTACCTGTTTCTAGACACCCCCAGGGCCCAGGATGATGGGGTTAGACTGTAGACCTGTTTCTAGACACCCCCCAGGGCCAGGATGATGAGACTGGCCAGGATGACCTGTTTCTAGACACCCCCAGGGCCAGGGATTAGACTGTACCTGTTTCTAGACACCCCAAGGGCCCCAGGGCCAGGATGATGGGGGTTAGACTGTACCTGTTTCTAGACACCCCCAGGGCCAGGATGATGGGGTTACACGGTATCTGTTTCTAGACACCCCCAGGGCCCCAGGGCCAGGATGATGGGGTTAGACTGTACCTGTTTCTAGACACCCCCAGGGCCCCAGGGCCAGGATGATGGGGTTAGACTGTACCTGTTTCTAGACACCCCAGGGCCAGGATGATGGGTTAGACTGTACCTGTTTCTAGACACACCCCAGGGCCAGGATGATGGGGGTTAGACTGTACCTGTTTCTAGACACCCTCAGGGCCAGGATGATGGGGATTAGACTGTACCTGTTTCTAGACACCCCATGATGATGGGGTTAGACTGTATCTGTTTCTAGACACCCCCAGGGCCAGGATGATGGGGTTAGACTGTACCTGTTTCTAGACCCCCCCCCCAGGGCCAGGATGATGGGGTTAGACTGTACCTGTTTCTAGACACCCCCAGGGCCCCAGGGCCAGGATGATGGGGTTAGACTGTACCTGTTTCTAGACACCCCCAGGGCCATGATGATGGGGTTAGACTGTACCTGTCTCTAGACACCCCCAGGGCCAGGATGATGGGGTTAGACTGTACCTGTTTCTAGACACCCCCAGGGCCAGGGGTTAGACTGTACCTGTTTCTAGACACCCCCCCAGGGCCAGGATGATGGGGTTAGACTGTACCTGTTTCTAGACACCCCAGGGCCAGGATGATGGGGTTAGGACTGTACCTGTTTCTAGACACCCCCAGGGCCCAGGGCCAGGATGATGGGGTTAGACTGTACCTGTTTCTAGACACCCCCAGGGCCCCAGGGCCAGGATGATGGGTTAGACTGTACCTGTCTCTAGACACCCCAGGGCCAGGATGATGGGGTTAGACTGTACCCTAGACACCCCCAGGGCCAGGATGATGGGGTTAGACTGTACCTGTTTCTAGACACCCCCAGGGCCCCAGGGCCAGGATGATGCGGTTAGACTGTACCTGTCTCTAGACACCCCCAGGGCCAGGATGATGGGGTTAGACTGTACCTGTTTCTAGACACCCCCAGGGCCAGGATGATGGGGTTAGACTGTACCTGCCCTAGACACCCCAGGGCCCCAGGGCCAGGATGATGGGGTTAGACTGTACCTGTTTCTAGACACCCCCAGGGCCAGGAGGATGATGGGGTTAGACTGCCTGTTTCTAGACACCCCAGGGCCCCAGGGCCAGGATGATGGGGTTAGACTGTACCTGTTTCTAGACACCCCCAGGGCCCCAGGGCCAGACCGATGGGGTTAGACTGTACCTGTTTCTAGACACCCCCAGGGCCAGGATGATGGGGTTAGACTGTACCTGTTTCTAGACACCCCCAGGGCCCCAGGGCCAGGATGATGGGGTTAGACTGTAATTCTGTTTCTAGACACCCCCAGGGCCCAGGGCCAGGATGATGGGGTTAGACTGTACCTGTTTCTAGACACCCCTTAGGGCCCCAGGGCCAGGATGATGGGGTTAGACTGTACCTGTTTCTAGACACCCCCAGGGCCAGGATGATGGGGTTAGACTGTACCTGTTTCTAGACACCCCCAGGGCCAGGATGATGGGGTTAGACTGTACCTGTTTCCTAGATGCCCCAGGGCCAGGGGTTAGACTGTACCTGTTTCTGACACCCCCAGGGCCAGGGGTTAGACTGTACCTGTTTCTAGACACCCCCAGGGCCAGGGGTTAGACTGTACCTGTTTCTAGATGCCCCAGGGCCAGGGGTTAGGACTGTACCTGTTTCTAGACGCCCCAGGGCCAGGGTTAGACTGTACCTGTTTCTAGACGCCCCCCAGGGCCAGGATGATGGGGTTAGACTGTACCTGTTTCTAGATGCCCCCAGGGCCAGGGGTTAGACTGTACCTGTTTCTAGACACCCCCAGGGCCAGGGGTTAGACTGTACCTGTTTCTAGATGCTCCCAGGGCCAGGGGTTAAACTGTACCTGTTTCTAGATGCCCCCAGGGCCCCAGGGCCAGGATGATGGGGTTAGACTGTACCTGTTTCTAGATGCCCCCCAGGGCCAGGGGTTAGACTGTACCTGTTTCTAGATGCCCCCAGGGCCAGGGGTTAGACTGTACCTGTTTCTAGATGCCCCCAGGGCCAGGGGTTAGACTGTACCTGTTTCTAGATGCCCCCAGGGCCAGGGGTTAGACTGTACCTGTTTCTAGACACCCCCCAGGGCCAGGGGGTTAGACTGTACCTGTTTTAGATGCCCCCAGGGCCAGGGGTTAGACTGTACCTGTTTCTTAGACACCCCCCTAGGGCCAGGGGTTAGACTGTACCTGTTTCTAGACACCCCAGGGCCAGGGGTTTAGACTGTACCTGTTTCTAGACACCCCCCAGGGCCAGGGGTTAGACTGTGCCTGTTTCTAGATGCCCCCCAGGGCCAGGGGTTAGACTGTACCTGTTTCTAGACACCCCCAGGGCCCCAGGGTCAGGATGATGGGGTTAGACTGTACCTGTTTCTAAATGCCCCCCAGGGCCAGGGGTTAGACTGTACCTGTTTCTAGATGCCCCCAGGGCCAGGGGTTAGACTGTACCTGTTTCTAGGATGTTCCCAGGGCCAGGGGTTAGACTGTACCTGTTTCAGATGCCCCCAGGGCCAGGGCTTAGACTGTACCTGTTTCTAGATGCCCCCAGGGCCAGGGGTTAAACTGTACCTGTTTCTAGATGCATTCCAGGGCCAGGGCTTAGACTTACCTGTTTCTAGACGCCCCAGGGCCAGGGGTTAGACTGTACCTGTTTCTAGATGCCCCCAGGGCCAGGGGTTAGACTGTACCTGTTTCTAGATGCCCCCAGTGCCAGGGGTTAAACTGTACCTGTTTCTAGATGCCCCCAGGGCCAGGGGTTAGACTGTACCTGTTTCTAGACACCCCCCAGGGCCAGGGGTTAGACTGTACCTGTTTCTAGACACCCCCAGGGCCAGGATGATGGGGTTAGACTGTACCTGTTTCTAGACACCCCCCAGGGCCAGGGGTTAGACTGTACCTGTTTCTAGATGCCCCCAGGGCCAGGATGATGGGGTCTGTGATCTCTATCATGGACTGCAGAGTGGAGGTGACGACGATGAAGAGGATGATACTGAGGAGGAAGGTGCGTTGCAGAGCCTGCATGTCTAAAAGACCCGTCTGAAGAGCCAGCAACAGCAACGTTACCCCCTCAGTCACACCTCTGGTGGGGGAGACACACACACACACACACACACACACACACACACACACACACACACACACACACACACACACACACACACAGACACACACACACACACACACACACACACACACACACACACAGACACACATGCACAGACACACAGACACACACACACGCACAGACACACATGCACAGACACACACACAGACACAGACACACACACAGACACACACACACACACACACACACAGACAGACAGACAGACAGACAGACAGACAGACAGACAGACAGACAGACACACAGACAGACACACAGACAGACACACAGACAGAGACACACACACACACACACACACACACACACACACACACACACACACACACACACACACACACACACACACACACACACACACACAGACAGACACAATAATACTTAATGGTGCTCCTGAGAGAAATTCAACCACATAATGAAACAGGGTCAAGAAATATTGCTGATTCTGTATTCCCTCTATAGTGCACTGCAGAAGAGAATAGGGCCCTGGTCAACAGTAGTGTTCTATATAGGGCCCTGGTCTACAGTAGTGTACTATATAGGGCCCTGGTCAACAGTAGTGTTCTATATAGGGCCCTGGTCAACAGTAGGGTTCTATATAGGGCCCTGGTCAACAGTAGTGTTCTATATAGGGTCCTGGTCAACAGTAGTGTTCTATATAGGGTCCTGGTCAACAGTAGTGTTCTATATAGGGTCCTGGTCAACAGTAGTGTTCTATATAGGGTCCTGGTCTACAGTAGTGTTCTATATAGGGTCCTGGTCAACAGTAGTGTTCTATATAGGGTCCTGGTCAACAGTAGTGTTCTATATAGGGTCCTGGTCAGTCCTGGTCAACAGTAGTGTTCTATATAGGGTCCTGGTCTACAGTAGTGTTCTATATAGGGTCCTGGTCAACAGTAGTGTTCTATATAGGGTCCTGGTCAACAGTAGTGTTCTATATAGGGTCCTGGTCAACAGTAGTGTTCTATATAGGGTCCTGGTCAACAGTAGTGTTCTATATAGGGTCCTGGTCAACAGTAGTGTTCTATAGGGTCCTGGTCAACAGTAGTGTACTATATAGGGTCCTGGTCAACAGTAGTGTTCTATATAGGGTCCTGGTCAACAGTAGTGTTCTATATAGGGTCCTGGTCTACAGTAGTGTTCTATATAGGGTCCTGGTCAACAGTAGTGTTCTATATAGGGTCCTGGTCAACAGTAGTGTTCTATATAGGGTCCTGGTCAACAGTAGTGTTCTATATAGGGTCCTGGTCAACAGTAGTGTACTATATAGGGTCCTGGTCAACAGTAGTGTTCTATATAGGGTCCTGGTCAACAGTAGTGTTCTATATAGGGTCCTGGTCTACAGTAGTGTTCTATATAGGGTCCTGGTCAACAGTAGTGTTCTATATAGGGTCCTGGTCTACAGTAGTGTACTATATAGGGTCCTGGTCTACAGTAGTGTTCTATATAGGGTCCTGGTCAACAGTAGTGTTTTATATAGGGTCCTGGTCAACAGTAGTGTTCTATATAGGGTCCTGGTCAACAGTAGTGTTCTATATAGGGTCCTGGTCAACAGTAGTATTCTATATAGGGTCCTGGTCAACAGTAGTGTTCTATATAGGGTCCTGGTCTACAGTAGTGTTCTATATAGGGTCCTGGTCAACAGTAGTGTTCTATATAGGGCCCTGGTCAACAGTAGTGTTCTATATAGGGTCCTGGTCAACAGTAGTGTTTTATATAGGGTCCTGGTCAACAGTAGTGTTCTATATAGGGTCCTGGTCAACAGTAGTGCACTATATAGGGAATAGGGTGCCATTTGGGATGCAGGCCTAGACACCTGCCTTGTGTAACCCAACCCCCCAGCCCACCTGTGCATGACGTTGTCATTCTGTACTGCAGTGTAGCCCCCCAGGTAGAACTTGGTGAGGTTGAGCAGCCCCAGGCCCAGGTAAGACACCACCGACGTCAGGCCCAGCAGGGAGTAGGGCGTGACACAGCACTCAGAGACACTGAGGAGAGAACACACACACACAGCACTCAGAGACACTGAGGAGAGAACACACACACACAGCACTCAGAGACACTGAGGAGAGAACACACACACAGCACTCAGAGACACTGAGGAGAGAACACACACACACAGCACTCAGAGACACTGAGGAGAGAACACACACACACAGCACTCAGAGACACTGAGGAGAGAACACACACACACAGCACTCAGAGACACTGAGGAGAGAACACACACACAGCACTCAGAGACACTGAGGAGAGAACACACACAGACAGACAGACAGACAGACAGACAGACAGACAGACAGACAGACAGACAGACGATAATATGGAAAATGGATTCAATACACAGTGGGATTAAAATGGATTCAATACACAGTGGGATTAAAATGGATTCAATACACAGTGGGATTAAATGGATTCAAGACACAGTGGGATTAAAATGGATTCAATACACAGTGGGATTAAATGGATTCAATACACAGTGGGATTAAATGGATTCAATACACAGTGATTAAATGGATTCAATACACAGTGGGATTAAAATGGATTCAATACACAGTGGGATTAAAATGGATCTCATTGTCATTTCGTGTCAACGATCTACACAAAATACTCTGTAATGTCAAAGTGAAAGAAAAATTCTAAACTTTCTAAAAGATGAAAAATAAAACACTTTCTTGATGACAAATGTTCAACCCTGAGTCAATAGATGTTAGAAGCACCTTTGGCAGCGATTACAGCTGTCTCCAAGTCTCTAAGAGCTGTGAGTCTTTTCTAAGAGCTGTGCGTCTTTCTAGTTAAGTCTCTAAGAGCTGTGAGTCTTTCTGGGTAAGTCTCTAAGAGCTTTGCACACCTGGATTGTACAATATTTGCACATTATTAATTTTACAATTCTTTAAGCTCTGTCAAGTTGTTTGTTGATCATTGCTAGGCAGCCATTTTCAAGCCGATTTAAACCTGTAACTTTTTGGGGCGACCGAACCAAATGAACATAGAAATGTGTGTTATAGATCAGTCATTCTCATTGAAAGCCAGTCTAAGAAGCTGTAGATCTGTTCCGTGTATGTTATTTCTATGCTTCCTGCTCTTACATTTAGTTTTCATGTCTTTTTTACTTTCGGTTTTCTACACCAGCTTCAAAGAGCTGAAAACAAAATATTTTTTGGGTTATGGAAAATATATTTCACAGAGGTTTAGATGGTACACTGATTCTCTACAACATATTAGTTTATATTTGTCACATAAACTGAAATTAGGACAAACTTATTTTCGGAGCAATTTAGTGCATTGTGCATCTCTAAGTCAAAACTGTAACTAGGCCACTAGGGAACATTCAGTGTCGTCTTGGTGTTTACTCCAGTGTAGATTAGGCCTTGTGTTTTAGGTTATTGTCCTGCTGAAAGGGAAATTAGTCTCCCAGTGCCTGGTCAACAGTAGTGTTCTATATAGGGAATAGGGCTCTGGTCAACAGTAGTGTATAATATAGGGAATAGGGCCCTGGTCAACAGCAGTGTACTATATAGGGAATAGGGCCCTGGTCAACAGTAGTGTTCTATATAGGGAATAGGGCCCTGGTCAACAGTGGTGTTCTATATAGGGAATAGGGCCCTGGTCAACAGTAGTGTTCTATATAGGGAATAGGGCTCTGGTCAACAGTAGTGTATTATATAGGGCCCTGGTCAACAGTAGTGTTCTATATAGGGAATAGGGCTCTGGTCAACAGTAGTGTATTATATAGGGAATAGGGCCCTGGTCAACAGCAGTGTACTATATAGGGAATAGGGCCCCTGGTCAACAGTAGTGTTCTATATAGGGAATAGGGCCCTGGTCAACAGTGGTGTTCTATATAGGGAATAGGGCCCTGGTCAACAGTAGTGTTCTATATAGGGAATAGGGCTCTGGTCAACAGTAGTGTATTATATAGGGCCCTGGTCAACAGTAGTGTTCTATATAGGGAATAGGGCCCTGGTCAACAGTAGTGTTCTATATAGGGAATAGGGCCCTGGTCAACAGTAGTGTTCTATATAGGGAATAGGGCCCTGGTCAACAGTAGTGTTCTATATAGGGAATAGGGCCCTGGTCAACAGTAGTGTACTATATAGGGAATAGGGCTCTGGTCAACAGCAGTGTACTATATAGGGAATAGGGCCCTGGTCAACAGTAGTGTACTATATAGGGAATAGGGTCCTGGTCAACAGTAGTGTTCTATATAGGGCTCTGGTCAACAGTAGTGTATTATATAGGGAATAGGGCCCTGGTCAACAGCAGTGTACTATATAGGGAATAGGGCCCTGGTCAACAGTAGTGTTCTATATAGGGAATAGGGCCCTGGTCAACAGTGGTGTTCTATATAGGGAATAGGGCCCTGGTCAACAGTAGTGTTCTATATAGGGAATAGGGCTCTGGTCAACAGTAGTGTATTATATAGGGCCCTGGTCAACAGTAGTGTTCTATATAGGGAATAGGGCCCTGGTCAACAGCAGTGTTCTATATAGGGAATAGGGCCCTGGTCAACAGTAGTGTTCTATATAGGGAATAGGGCCCTGGTCAACAGTAGTGTTCTATATAGGGAATAGGGCCCTGGTCAACAGTAGTGTTCTATATAGGGAATAGGGCCTTGGTCAACAGTAGTGTATAATATAGGGAATAGGGCCCTGGCCAACAGTAGTGTACTATATAGGGAATAGGGCCCTGGTCAACAGTAGTGTATTATATAGGGAATAGGGCCCTGGTCAACAGTAGTGTACTATATAGGGAATAGGGCCCTGGTCTACAGTAGTGTATAATATAGGGAATAGGGCCCTGGTCAACAGTAGTGTACTATATAGGGAATAGGGCCCTGGTCAACAGTAGTGTATAATATAGGGAATAGGGCCCTGGTCAACAGTAGTGTATTATATAGGGAATAGGGCCCTGGTCAACAGTAGTGTATAATATAGGGAATAGGGCCCTGGTCAACAGTAGTGTACTATATAGGGAATAGGGCCCTGGTCAACAGTAGTGTATAATATAGGGAATAGGGCTCTGGTCAACAGTAGTGTACTATATAGGGAATAGGGCCCTGGTCAACAGTAGTGTTCTATATAGGGAATAGGGCTCTGGTCAACAGTAGTGTACTATATAGGGAATAGGGCCCTGGTCAACAGTAGTGTACTATATAGGGAATAGGGCCCTGGTCAACAGTAGTGTTCTATATAGGGAATAGGGCCCTGGTCAACAGTAGTGTACTATATAGGGAATAGGGCCCTGGTCAACAGTAGTGTACTATATAGGGAATATGGCCCTGGTCAACAGTAGTGTACTATATAGGGAATAGGGCCCTGGTCAACAGTAGTGTTCTATATAGGGAATAGGGCCCTGGTCAACAGTAGTGTTCTATATAGGGAATAGGGCCCTGGTCAACAGTAGTGTTCTATATAGGGAATAGGGCCCTGGTCAACAGTAGTGTACTATATAGGGCTCTGGTCAACAGTAGTGTTCTATATAGGGAATAGGGCCCTGGTCAACAGTAGTGTTCTATATAGGGAATAGGGCCCAAGTCAACAGTAGTGTACTATATAGGGAATAGGGCCCTGGTCAACAGTAGTGTACTATATAGGGAATAGGGCCCAAGTCAACAGTAGTGTACTATATAGGGAATAGGGCCCTGGTCAACAGTAGTGTTCTATATAGGGAATAGGGCCCTGGTCAACAGTAGTGTTCTATATAGGGAATAGGGCCCTGGTCAACAGTAGTGTACTATATAGGGAATAGGGCTCTGGTCAACAGTAGTGTACTATATAGGGAATAGGGCTCTGGTCAACAGTAGTGTACTATATAGGGAATAGGGCTCTGGTCAACAGTAGTGTACTATATAGGGAATAGGGCTCTGGTCAACAGTAGTGTACTATATAGGGAATAGGGCTCTGGTCAACAGTAGTGTACTATATAGGGAATAGGGCTCTGGTCAACAGTAGTGTACTATATAGGGAATAGGGCTCTGGTCAACAGTAGTGTACTATATAGGGAATAGGGCTCTGGTCAACAGTAGTGTACTATATAGGGAATAGGGCTCTGGTCAACAGTAGTGTACTATATAGGGAATAGGGCTCTGGTCAACAGTAGTGTACTATATAGGGAATAGGGCTCTGGTCAACAGTAGTGTACTATATAGGGAATAGGGCTCTGGTCAACAGTAGTGTACTATATAGGGAATAGGGCTCTGGTCAACCGTAGTGTACTATATAGGGAATAGGGCTCTGTCAACAGTAGTGTACTATATAGGGAATAGGGCTCTGGTCAACAGTAGTGTACTATATAGGGAATAGGGCTCTGGTCAACAGTAGTGTACTATATAGGGAATAGGGCTCTGGTCAACAGTAGTGTACTATATAGGGAATAGGGCTCTGGTCAACAGTAGTGTACTATATAGGGAATAGGGCTCTGGTCAACAGTAGTGTACTATATAGGGAATAGGCTCTGGTCAACAGTAGTGTACTATATAGGGAATAGGGCTCTGGTCAACAGTAGTGTACTATATAGGGAATAGGGCTCTGGTCAACAGTAGTGTACTATATAGGGAATAGGGCTCTGGTCAACAGTAGTGTACTATATAGGGAATAGGGCTCTGGTCAACAGTAGTGTACTATATAGGGAATAGGGCTCTGGTCAACAGTAGTGTACTATATAGGGAATAGGGCACTGGTCAAGAGTAGTGTACTATATAGGGAATAGGGCTCTGGTCAACAGTAGTGTACTATATAGGGAATAGGGCTCTGGTCAACAGTAGTGTACTATATAGGGAATAGGGCCCTGGTCAACAGTAGTGTACTATATAGGGAATAGGGCCCTGGTCAACAGTAGTGTACTATATAGGGAATAGGGCCCTGGTCAACAGTAGTGTACTATATAGGGAATAGGGCCCTGGTCAACAGTAGTGTACTATATAGGGAATAGGGCTCTGGTCAACAGTAGTGTACTATATAGGGAATAGGGCTCTGGTCAACAGTAGTGTACTATATAGGGAATAGGGCTCTGGTCAACAGTAGTGTACTATATAGGGAATAGGGCTCTGGTCAACAGTAGTGTACTATATAGGGAATAGGGCTCTGGTCAACAGTAGTGTACTATATAGGGAATAGGGCTCTGGTCAACAGTAGTGTACTATATAGGGAATAGGGCTCTGGTCAACAGTAGTGTACTATATAGGGAATAGGGCTCTGGTCAACAGTAGTGTACTATATAGGGAATAGGGCTCTGGTCAACAGTAGTGTACTATATAGGGAATAGGGCTCTGGTCAACAGTAGTGTACTATATAGGGAATAGGGCTCTGGTCAACAGTAGTGTACTATATAGGGAATAGGGCACTGGTCAAGAGTAGTGTACTATAGGGAATAGGGCTCTGGTCAACAGTAGTGTACTATATAGGGAATAGGGCTCTGGTCAACAGTAGTGTACTATATAGGGAATAGGGCCCTGGTCAACAGTAGTGTACTATATAGGGAATAGGGCCCTGGTCAACAGTAGTGTACTATATAGGGAATAGGGCCCTGGTCAACAGTAGTGTACTATATAGGGAATAGGGCCTGGTCAACAGTAGTGTACTATATAGGGAATAGGGCTCTGGTCAACAGTAGTGTACTATATAGGGAATAGGGCTCTGGTCAACAGTAGTGTACTATATAGGGAATAGGGCTCTGGTCAACAGTAGTGTACTATATAGGGAATAGGGCTCTGGTCAACAGTAGTGTACTATATAGGGAATAGGGCTCTGGTCAACAGTAGTGTACTATATAGGGAATAGGGCTCTGGTCAACAGTAGTGTACTATATAGGGAATAGGGCTCTGGTCAACAGTAGTGTACTATATAGGGAATAGGGCTCTGGTCAACAGTAGTGTACTATATAGGGAATAGGGCTCTGGTCAACAGTAGTGTACTATATAGGGAATAGGGCTCTGGTCAACAGTAGTGTACTATATAGGGAATAGGGCTCTGGTCAACAGTAGTGTACTATATAGGGAATAGGGCTCTGGTCAACAGTAGTGTACTATATAGGGAATAGGGCTCTGGTCAACAGTAGTGTACTATATAGGGAATAGGGCTCTGGTCAACAGTAGTGTACTATATAGGGAATAGGGCTCTGGTCAACAGTAGTGTACTATATAGGGAATAGGGCTCTGGTCAACAGTAGTGTACTATATAGGGAATAGGGCTCTGGTCAACAGTAGTGTACTATATAGGGAATAGGGCTCTGGTCAACCGTAGTGTACTATATAGGGAATAGGGCTCTGGTCAACAGTAGTGTACTATATAGGGAATAGGGCTCTGGTCAACAGTAGTGTACTATATAGGGAATAGGGCTCTGGTCAACAGTAGTGTACTATATAGGGAATAGGGCTCTGGTCAACAGTAGTGTACTATATAGGGAATAGGGCTCTGGTCAACAGTAGTGTACTATATAGGGAATAGGGCTCTGGTCAACAGTAGTGTACTATATAGGGAATAGGGCTCTGGTCAACAGTAGTGTACTATATAGGGAATAGGGCTCTGGTCAACAGTAGTGTACTATATAGGGAATAGGGCTCTGGTCAATAGTAGTGTACTATATAGGGAATAGGGCCCTGGTCAACAGTAGTGTACTATATAGGGAATAGGGCCCTGGTCAACAGTAGTGTACTATATAGGGAATAGGGCCCTGGTCAACAGTAGTGTACTATATAGGGAATAGGGCCCTGGTCAACAGTAGTGTACTATATAGGGAATAGGGCCCTGGTCAACAGTAGTGTACTATATAGGGAATAGGGCCCTGGTCAACAGTAGTGTACTATATAGGGAATAGGGCCCTGGTCAACAGTAGTGTACTATATAGGGAATAGGGCTCTGGTCAACAGTAGTGTACTATATAGGGAATAGGGCTCTGGTCAACAGTAGTGTACTATATAGGGAATAGGGCTCTGGTCAACAGTAGTGTACTATATAGGGAATAGGGCTCTGGTCAACAGTAGTGTACTATATAGGGAATAGGGCTCTGGTCAACAGTAGTGTACTATATAGGGAATAGGGCTCTGGTCAACAGTAGTGTACTATATAGGGAATAGGGCTCTGGTCAACAGTAGTGTACTATATAGGGAATAGGGCTCTGGTCAACAGTAGTGTACTATATAGGGAATAGGGCTCTGGTCAACAGTAGTGTACTATATAGGGAATAGGGCTCTGGTCAACAGTAGTGTACTATATAGGGAATAGGGCCCTGGTCAACAGTAGTGTACTATATAGGGGATAGGGCTCTGGTCAACAGTAGTGTACTATATAGGGAATAGGGCTCTGGTCAACAGTAGTGTACTATATAGGGAATAGGGCCCTGGTCAACAGTAGTGTTCTATATAGGGAATAGGGCCCTGGTCAACAGTAGTGTTCTATATAGGGAATAGGGCCCTGGTCAACAGTAGTGTACTATATAGGGGATAGGGCTCTGGTCAACAGTAGTGTACTATATCGGGAATAGGGCTCTGGTCAACAGTAGTGTACTATATAGGGAATAGGGCTCTGGTCAACAGTAGTGTTATATATAGGGAATAGGGCCCTGGTCAACAGTAGTGTTCTATATAGGGAATAGGGCCCTGGTCAACAGTAGTGTACTATATAGGGAATAGGGCCCTGGTCAACAGTAGTGTTCTATATAGGGAATAGGGCCCTGGTCAACAGTAGTGTTCTTGTACTATATAGGGAATAGGGCTCTGGTCAACAGTAGTGTTCTATATAGGGCCCTGGTCAACAGTAGTGTTCTATATAGGGAATAGGGCCCTGGTCAACAGTAGTGTACTATATAGGGAATAGGGCCCTGGTCAACAGTAGTGTTCTATATAGGGAATAGGGCCCTGGTCAACAGTAGTGTACTATATAGGGAATAGGGCCCTGGTCAACAGTAGTGTTCTATATAGGGAATAGGGCCCTGGTCAACAGTAGTGTTCTATATAGGGAATAGGGCCCTGGTCAACAGTAGTGTTCTATATAGGGAATAGGGCCCTGGTCAACAGTAGTGTTCTATATAGGGAATAGGGCCCTGGTCAACAGTAGTGTTCTATATAGGGAATAGGGCCCTGGTCAACAGGTTTTTCTCTGGGAGTTTTTCCTGAGCTTAATTCCAGTATGTTTATGTTTTTCCTTAAACTCCCTAGTCAACAAACATTAATGACATCACACTTGCTCAGACCCACATGTTCCCACATTATCAACACCGAATGTTGTTTCTAATAACTGGTAAGACTCTGCCCCATATCATTTCAGATTGTGTTACGTTGTCTGTTATGTTATTAATGTTTGTTGAAATGTATGCATGTAAATGTTACATTGTCTATTGTTTTTGTCGATGTATGTTTGTGTTTATTGTAAAAATATAAGCAAAAACTCACTAGTCCTTGCCGATGACAAGCATACCCATAACATGATACAGCCACCACCATGCTTGAAAATATGAAGAGTGGTACTCAGTGATGTTGTGTTGGATTTGTCTCAAACATACAGTACACGCTTTGTATTCATAACGCCATATGTTTTTCAGTAATACTTTAGTGCCGTGTTGCAAACAGGAAGCATGTTTTGGAATATTGTTATTCTGTACGGGATTCATTCTTTTCACTCTGTCATTCAGGTTATCATTGTTGATTAACTATCGTAGCCATTAAACTCTGTAACTGTTTTAAAGTTAACATTGGCCTCATGGTGAAATCCCTGAGCGGTTTCCTTCCTCTCCGGCAACTGAGTTAGGAAGGACGCCTGTATCTTTGTAGTGACTGGGTGTATTGATACATCATCCAGAGTGACTTTAATAACTTCACCCTGCTCAAAGGGATATACACCCGTCTACCAATAGGTGCCCTCCCTCAGCGAGGCATTGGAAAACCTCCCTGGTCTTTGTGGTTGAATCTGTGTTTGAAATTCACTGCTCGACTGAGGGACCTTACAGATAATTGTAATGTGTGGGGTAGAGAGATGAGGTAGTCATTCAAAAATCATGTTAAACACTTATGGCACACAGAGTGAGTCCATGAAACATGTTATGTGACTTGTTGAGCACATTTGTGATTCATTTCAGGAAACTAGGCGTATGTCGTGGGTCACTACCTCACAGGAGAGACATTTGAAAGTCAACTTTTTTAATTTTTTTATATCAAAATTATTTTTGTTGTTGTCAGAAATGCCTTCTGGAACATGTGAATTAGCTGACTGGCCGCGAGCTAACATTAGCTGACTGGCTCGCGAGCTAACATTAGCTGACTGGCTCGCTGGCTAACATTAGCTGACTGGCTTGCTAGCTAACATTTGCTGGCTGGCTCGCTAGCTAACATTAGATGACTGGCTCGCTAGCTAACATTAGCTGACTGGCTCGCTAGTTAACATTAGATGACTGGCTCGCTAGCTAACATTAGATGACTGGCTCACTAGCTAACATTAGCTGACTGGCTCACTAGCTAACATTAGCTGACTGGCTCACTAGCTAACATTAGCTGACTGGCTCACTAGCTAACATTAGCTGACTGGCTCGCTAGTTAACATTAGCTGACTGGCTCACTAGCTAACATTAGATGACTGGCTCACTAGCTAACATTAGCTGACTGGCTCACTAGCTAACATTAGCTGACTGGCTCACTAGCTAACATTAGCTGACTGGCTCACTAGCTACCTGTATGATCTCTGTAGTAATATTATTTGTATCTCAGAGCCATTTGCATTGCTAGTTATAGCCTAAAATTAGCTAGCTAGCAAACATTGAACCTGGTTGGTTAGCTACCTACAGATTCATGCAGGGTAGTAACATTATGAGTTGGGATTTTGGTTCATTGTTTAGCTAGCTAGCTCCATGTCTAAACAAAAGACTCCACTATGCAAGTAACCATTTGAATAGAATGTTCATGATGTCATTTCGACAACTGTTGATAGACGTAGCTGGTAAATTCACTCTCGTCTGAGTGCCACAGCGCAGACTAACTGACACATTTATGAACGCTCAACACCCGTTGAATACGGCCGGTGTGGGCAAACGTTGGCAAAAAAATGTTTTATTAAATTGTTGCCAGTAGCACAGTTACAAGTCACCAACGCTCTGGATAACATGAAAACAGCCTAATCAGCTCTGCTAGGGAAAGTAAAATGGTCAGAGTGAGGATTTGTGTCTGGAAGTAGCTAGCAAGTTAGCCAGTTAGCTTGGGTTCTTGACTGCTGTTGTAAGATCAACCCCTACTCCCTCGGCCAGAGCGTCCAGTGTGAGCTCTGAATGCTGGGATCAACCCTACTCCTCGGCCAGAGCGTCCAGTGTGCACTCTGAACGCTGGGATCAACCCTACTCCTCGGCCAGATCGTCCAGTGTGAGCTCTGAACGCTGGGATCAACCCTACTCCTCGGCCAGAGCGTCCAGTGTGAGCTCTGAACGCTCCGAGAGCAAAACGCTCTGAATTTACGAACGGACAATCTGACAACGCTCTGGGTTTATGAACGCCCAGAGTGCACTCTGGCACTCCAGATTGAATTTATGAACAAACCCGTAGTATAAACCAGTCTTTAGTCTTGGTTGTTTAGGACATGGCATCCGATGTGAATCCTTAAAGAGATGGATGGGGCTAAAGCTTAAGAGGGTGTGAACGATGCTGAATGGGTGGGGCTAAAAGCTTAAGAGGGTGTGAACGATGCTGAATGGGTGGGGCTAAAGCTTAAGAGGGTGTGAACGATGCTGAATGGGTGTAGACAAAGAAGGGCTCTCCAGGAGGTGTACCAAAACATTCAAGGGCAATTTTCTCAAAACTGTGTTTACAAGTTAATCAACTTTCAAAGCAGAATTACTTTCCCATTGTTCCTCAACTGTAGTGTATAATATACAATTTTCTAGCTCTGAGTCTCTACTTTTATCCAATGTAAAAAAACACCATTTCAAATGCCCACATAAGACCGAATCGTGCCGGTCAGTCACATTTTACACTCCTGAACTTATTTAGGTTTCGCCATAACAAAGGAGTTGAATACTTATTGACTCAATACATTTCAGCTTTTCATTCATTTGTAAAAATGTCTAAAAACATAATTCCACTTTGACATTATGGGGTATTGTGTGTAGGCCAGGGACACAACATTTCAATTTAAAATCCATTTTAAAATTCTGTCTGTAAGATAACAAAATGTAGAAAAACTTAAGGGGTATGAATACTTTCTGAAAGCACTGTAGATACATATACTGGTATCATGGAGCTAGAGGAGACTCAATACTCATTTCTACCCAGAATATGAGTGGTTGAGTTAGTGTACCTGAGAATTACATGCATCTCTAATGACTGTACCAGTCAGGGGAAGTGTACAGAGACCATGGCCCAGAGAGTCTTAGGAGCCAGGCGGTGAATGACATGTATCTCTAATGACTGTACCAGTCAGGGGAAGTCTACAGAGACCATGGCCCAGAGAGTCTTAGGAGCCAGGCGGTGAATGACATGTATCTCTAATGACTGTACAAGTCATGGGAAGTCTACAAAGACCATGGCCCAGAGAGTCTTATTGCCTTCTGATTCTATGGAATCTTCCAACCAGGATTTCTGGAAAACCTGGGAATCTTGGGAAAATTAACTGAATTATGTAACCCTTCATGTATCTCTATGGAGTGTACCTTGTGAGGAGGAAGAACAGCACCCCCTCATGGCTGCCTGTTGTACTGTTGGTCATGGAGTAAGAACACAGCTGGACCACAAACAGCACAGACCAGAACACACTGAACAACACTGGCACTGCAAACTGATTCCAGAGAGAGATATCACCACGAGGAGTCTATACAGCTCTATCACCTGAGAGACAGAGAGAGGGAGAGGAATAACGTGAGTGGGTTGGTCATGTGTGAACAGAGACGGGTAGATGGTAGACTGGGTTAGTCATGTGTGAACAGAGACGGGTAGATAGTAGACTGGGTTGGTCATGTGTGAACAGAGACGGGTAGATGGTAGACTGGGTTGGTCATGTGTGAACAGAGACGGGTAGATGGTAGACTGGGTTAGTCATGTGTGAACAGAGACGAGTAGATGGTAGACTGGGTTAGTCATGTGTGAACAGAGACGGGTAGATGGTAGATTGGGTAGGTCATGTGTGAACAGAGACGGGTAGATAGTAGACTGGGTTGGTCATGTGTGAACAGAGACGGGTAGATGGTAGACTGGGTTGGTCATGTGTGAACAGAGACTGGTAGATGGTAGACTGGGTTGGTCATGTGTGAACAGAGACGGGTAGATGGTAGACTGGGTTGGTCATGTGTGAACAGAGACTGGTAGATGGTAGACTGGGTTGGTCATGTGTGAACAGAGACTGGTAGATGGTAGACTGGGTTGGTCATGTGTGAACAGAGACGGGTAGATGGTAGACTGGGTTGGTCATGTGTGAACAGAGACGGGTAGATGGTAGACTGGGTTGGTCATGTGTGAACAGAGACTGGGTTAGAGGGGATATCCCTGTGGTGAGGGGTTAGAGGGGATATCCCTGTGGTGAGGGGTTAGAGTGGAGGGGTTAGAGGGGAGGGTTAGAGGGGATATCCCTGTGGTGAGGGGGTTAGAGTGGAGGGGTTAGAGGGGGATATCACCGTGGTGAGGGGGTTAAGGGGAGGGGTTAGAGTGGAGGGGTTAGAGGGGATATCCCTGTGGTGAGGGGGTTAGAGGGGATATCCCTGTGGTGAGGGTTAGAGTGGAGGGGTTAGAGGGGATATCACCGTGGTGAGGGGGTTAGAGGGGAGGGGTTAGAGTGGATATCACCGTGGTGAGGGGGTTAGAGGGATATCCCTGTGGTGAGGGGGTTAGGAGGGGATATCACCGTGGTGAGGGGGTTAGAGGGATATCCCTGTGGTGAGGGGGTTAGAGGGGATATCACCGTGGTGAGGGGGTTAGAGGGGATATCACTGTGGTGAGGGGGGTTAGAGGGGATATCCCTGTGGTGAGGGGGTTAGAGGGGATATCCCTGTGGTGAGGGGGTTAGAGGGGATATCCCTGTGGTGAGGGGGTTAGAGGGGATATCACTGTGGTGAGGGGGTTAGAGGGATATCCCTGTGGTGAGGGGGTTAGAGGGGATATCCCTGTGGTGAGGGGGTTAGAGGGGATATCCCTGTGGTGAGGGGGTTAGA
>NW_027012262.1:0-20123 GCF_036934945.1 Oncorhynchus masou masou
GGGTGGTGGTCATGTAAATACAGTCCCTGCTGGCTGTCTGTGACAGGTTTTCTTGTGGCTGTCTGACCGGTTGTCTTGTGACTGTCTGGGTGGTGGTCATGTAAATACATGTCCCTGTTGGCTGTCTGTGACAGGTTTTCTTGTGGCTGTCTGACCGGTTGTCTTGTGACTGTCTGGGTGGTGGTCATGTAAATACAGTCCCTGCTGGCTGTCTGTGACAGGTTGTCTTGTGGCTGTCTGACCGGTTGTCTTGTGACTGTCTGGGTGGTGGTCATGTAAATACAGTCCCTGTTGGCTGTCTGTGACAGGTTGTCTTGTGACTGTCTGGGTGGTGGTCAAGTAAATACAGTCCCTGTTGGCTGTCTGTGACAGGTTGTCTTGTGACTGTCTGGGTGGTGGTCATGTAAATACAGTCCCTGTTGGCTGTCTGTGACAGGTTGTCTTGTGACTGTCTGGGTGGTGGTCAAGTAACATACAGTCCCTGTTGGCTGTCTGTGACAGGTTGTCTTGTGGACTGTCTGTGACAGGTTGTCCTGTGACAGGTTGTCTTGTGGCTGTCTGTGACAGATTGTCTTGTGGCTGTCTGTGACAGGTTGTCCTGTGACAGGTTGTCTGTGACTGTCTGTGACAGGTTGTCTTGTGGCTGTCTGTGACAGGTTGTCTTGTGGCTGTCTGTGACAGGTTGTCTTGTGGCTGTCTGTGACAGGTTGTCTTGTGGCTGTCTGTGACAGGTTGTCTTGTGGCTGTCTGTGACAGGTTGTCTTGTGACAGGTTGTCTTGTGGCTGTCTGTGACAGGTTGTCTTGTGGCTGTCTGTGACAGGTTGTCCTGTGACAGGTTGTCTGTGACTGTCTGTGACAGGTTGTCTTGTGGCTGTCTGTGACAGGTTGTCTTGTGACAGGTTGTCTTGTGGCTGTCTGTGACAGGTTGTCTTGTGGCTTTCTCTGACAGGTTGTCTTGTGGCTGTCTGTGACAGGTTGTCTTGTGGCTGTCTGTGACAGGTTGTCTTGTGGCTGTCTGTGACAGGTTGTCCTGTGACAGGTTGTCTTGTGGCTGTCTGTGACAGGTTGTCTTGTGGCTGTCTGTGACAGGTTGTCTTGTGGCTGTCTGTGACAGGTTGTCTTGTGGCTGTCTGTGACAGGTTGTCCTGTGACAGGTTGTCTTGTGGCTGTCTGTGACAGGTTGTCCTGTGACAGGTTGTCTTGTGGCTGTCTGTGACAGGTTGTCTTGTGGCTGTCTGTGACAGGTTGTCTTGTGGCTGTCTGTGACAGGTTGTCTTGTGGCTGTCTGTGACAGGTTGTCCTGTGACAGGTTGTCTTGTGGCTGTCTGTGACAGGTTGTCCTGTGACAGGTTGTCTTGTGGCTGTCTGTGACAGGCTGTCTGTGACAGGTTGTCTTGTGTCTGTCTGTGACAGGTTGTCCTGTGACAGGTTGTCTTGTGGCTGTCTGTGACAGGTTGTCTTGTGGCTGTCTGTGACAGGTTGTCTTGTGACTGTCTGGGTGGTGCAGTGCACTCTGACAGTGTTAGTGAAGCACAACTGTCTCTGGCTGAATTACCCTGCAAGAGGGAGAAATCACAAAGCAGGAGGGGAAGAGGAGAGTAGACAAGGGGAGAGGAGGGGGGGACATGTGGCTAGACAGAGGAGGACAGAAGTGAGGAGGGGAGGGGGATTGGTGTGGGTGTCTTGATATAAAAAAAAGCCTCTGCTTCATTTCATATGGGGCGAGACTGGGGCACCTCTAATTTAATCAGCCGAGCATGTCTCCCACACACAGACGTCTAGTTTACACACGCACGCGCACAGACACGCGCGACACATTCGCGTGCACACAGACACGCATTCACACACACGCGCACAGACATGCACACAGACACATAGACATCGAGCATGCACATTTGCATCTGACCTGGATTCCCTGGTGTGCAGTGGGCTAATCTCATTAAGGAGAAAACGCATCACACCACGTGACTGTCTGCCGTTCCTTCACCATTTGTTTGGCGCAGTATGTTTTAGGGATTACCAGCCGGTGGGCTTCTGACTGCCCAAATGTTTGTCCGTCTCTACATGTATAATTGGTTTGCAAATTACGGTCGGCACTGTGTTCAGAGATGCTATGTACTCTCGACCGGCAAATGCTACCGGTGTGTCCTGTCCTCGTCTCTCCCCCCTGCTCCTCATCCCCTTCTTCAGCTAGACCAATTATCACCTAACCCTTGGGAGTCCAGGCCTGTCGGGCCACCTCCACACTATTCCCTAAATAGTGCACTACTTTTGACCAGAGGCCTAGTACTGCACTATATAGGGAATAGGGTGCCATTTGCGATGCAGAAAGCACCTCAGCTCCCAGACACCCCATCAATCTTTATTGGAGACAGACAGACAGACAGACAGACCTGCTGGTGATGCGTCTGGTCTGGACCTCTCTCACGTCTCACACAACATCAACATCTATAACCTATTGTCCTCTCTCCTCCCTTCTCCTCCTCTATTTTCCTCTGTCACACTACCTCAGAAAACAGGTGACGGAAAATGAAATAACATATTTTTAAAATGAAATGACATATTTATCAAATGAAATGACATACAGTGGGGCAAAAAGTATTTAGTCAGCATCCAATTGTGCAAGTTCTCCCACTTAAAAAGGTGAGGCCTGTAATTTTCATCATAGGTACACTTCAACTATGACAGACAAAATGAGAAGAAGAAAATCACATTGTAGGATGTTTAATGAATTTATTTGCAAATTATGGTGGAAAATAAGTATTTGGTCAATAACAAAAGTTTATCTCAATACTTTGTTATATACCCTTTGTTGGCAATGACAGAGGTCAAACGTTTTCTGTAAGTCTTCACAAGGTTTTCACACACTGTTGCTGGTATTTTGGCCCATTACTCCATGCAGATCTCCTCTAGAGCAGTGATGTTTTGGGGCTGTTGCTGGGCATCACGGACTTTCAACTCCCTCCAAAGATTTTCTATGGGGTTGAGATCTGGAGACTGGCTAAGCCACTCTAGGACTTTGAAATGCTTCTTACGAAGCCACTCCTTCGTTGCCCAGGCGGTGTGTTTGGGGTCATTGTCATGCTGAAAGACCCAGCCACGTTTCATCTTCAATGCCCTTGCTGATGGAAGGAGGTTTTCACTCAAAATCTCACGATACATGGTCCCATTCATTCTTTCCTTTACACGGATCAGTCGTCCTGGTCCCTTTGCAGAAAAACAGCCCAAAGCATGATGTTTCCACCCCCATGCTTCACAGTAGGAATGGTGTTCTTTGGATGCAACTCAGCATTCGTTGTCCTCCAAACACGACGAGTTGAGTTTTTACAAAAAGTTCTATTTTGGTTTCATCTGACCATATGACATTCTCCCAATCTTCTTCTGGATCATCCAAATGCTCTCTAGCAAACTTCAGACGGGCCTGGACATGTACTGGCTTAAGCAGGGGGACACGTCTGGCACTGCAGGATTTGAGTCCCTGGCGGCGTAGTGTGTTACTGATGGTGGCTTTGTTACTTTGGTCCCAGCTCTCTGCAGGTCATTCACTAGGTCCCCCCGTGTGCTTCTGGATTTTGCTCACCGTTCTGTGAGTCATTTAGACCCTTACGGTGAGATCTTGCGTGGAGCCCCAGATCGAGGAGATTAACAGTGGTCTTGTATGTATTATTTCCTAATAATTGCTCCCACAGTTGATTTCTTCAAACCAAGCTGCTTACCTATTGCAGATTCAGTCTTCTCAGCCTGGTGCAAGTCTACAATTTTGTTTCTGGTGTCCTTTGACAGCTCTTTGGTCA
Organism: Oncorhynchus masou masou; assembly: GCF_036934945.1. Taxonomy (NCBI): domain Eukaryota; kingdom Metazoa; phylum Chordata; class Actinopteri; order Salmoniformes; family Salmonidae; genus Oncorhynchus; species Oncorhynchus masou. The sequence continues at coordinate 3,796 of NW_027012262.1, forward strand.
TAGTGGAGTTTGGAGTGTGACTGTTTTGAGGTTGTGGACAGGTGTCTTTTATATTGATAACAAGTTCAAACAGGTGACATTAATACAGGTAACGAGTGGAGGACAGAGGAGCCTCTTAAAGAAGAAGTTACAGGTCTGTGAGAGCCAGAAATCTTGCTTGTTTGTAGGTGACCAAATACTTATTTTCCACCATAATTTGCAAAAAATTCATTAAAAATCCTACAGTGTGATTTTCTGGATTTTTTCTTCTCTAATTTTGTCTGTCATAGTTGAAGTGTACCTATGATGAAAATTACAGGCCTCTCATCTTTTTAAGTGGGAGAACTTGCACAATTGGTGGCTAACTAAATACTTTTTTGCCCCACTGTATATTTATAAAATGAAATAAACATATATTTATAAAATGAAATTACATATATTTATAACATAACATGAGTAGTAGCAGGAGATTTTACTGTGTTGAATAAAGCATTAATCAGCCATCTTCACAGGGTGTCCCAGTGCACATAGCTGTTTATACACACACACTCTCCCAGGGCAGCAGGCTCCCTCCCACCTCCTGATTGAAGGGTCACTCCACGGCAAATCAGGGCAGACTGAGAGTAATGTGTAAAAGAACCGTAGGAATTCTGGGAGCTCGGGGTGTGTTGGGGGTGGCATGCGCGTTGCTGGACTATAGCTAGCCGGTCAGATCGCCACTTGGCTTATTTCATTAGAATCTATAAGCTGTTTTGGACTTCTTGACTCCAGACTAGAGTGGTTCTCAGGAGGATCTTGGGTTCTTCTTAAAGGCAACAGTCCTTTAAATTCCTAGTTTCAGCCAAACATCAGATCCACCATCTGGTTTTCTGTAGAGCTGAGAAAGGTACTGAGACATCAAATGTTATTTGTCACCTGCGCTGAATACAACAGGTGTAGAGACCTTACCGTGAAATGCTGAATACAACAGGTGTAGAGACCTTCACCGTGAAATGGTGAATACAACAGGTTTAAAGACCTTACCGTGAAATGCTGAATACAACAGGTGTAACAGACCTTACCGTGAATGCTGAATACAACAGGTATAGAGACCTTACCGTGAAATGCTGAATACAACAAGTGTAGAGACCTTACCGTGAAATGCTGAATACAACAGGTTTAAAGACCTTACCGAAATGCCGAATACAACAGGTTTAAAGACCTTACCGTGAAATGCCGAATACAAACAGGTTTAAAGACCTTACCGTGAAATGCTGAATACAACAAGTGTAGACCTTACCGTGAAATGCCGAATACAACAGGTGTAGAGACCTTACCGTGAAATGCCGAATACAACAGGTTTAAAGACCTTACCGTGAAATGCCGAATACAACAGGTTTAAAGACCTTACCGTGAAATGCCGAATACAACAGGTTTAAAGACCTTACCGTGAAATGCTGAATACAACAAGTGTAGAGACCTTACCGTGAAATGCCGAATACAACAGGTGTAGAGACCTTACCATGAAATGCCGAATACAACAGGTGCACAGACTCACCGTGAAATGCCGAATACAACAGGTGTACAGACCTTACCGTGAAATGCCGAATACAACAGGTATAGAGACCTTACCGTGAAATGCTGAATACAACAGGTGTAGAGACCTTACCGTGAAATGCTGAATACAACAGGTTTAAAGACCTTACCGTGAAATGCCGAATACAACAGGTTTAAAGACCTTACCGTGAAATGCTGAATACAACAAGTGTAGAGACCTTACCGTGAAATGCCGAATACAACAGGTGTAGAGACCTTACCGTGAAAATGCCGAATACAACAGGTTTAAAGACCTTACCGTGAAATGCCGAATATAACAGGTTTAAAGACCTTACCGTGAAAAATGCCGAATACAACAGGTTTAAAGACCTTACCGTGTGAAATGCTGAATACAACAAGTGTAGAGACCTTACCGTGAAATGCCGAATACAACAGGTGTAGAGACCTTACCATGAAAATGCCGAATACAACAGGTGCACAGACCTTACCGGGGTGAAATGCCGAATACAACAGGTGTACAGACCTTACCGTGAAAATGCCGAATACAACAGGTGTACAGACCTTACCGTGAAATGCTTACTTATGATGTGGAGAAGTAGGCTATACTATGGTAGATTAATCAACCGCATGTCACCACCACCTGTTTCTTATAGAGGCTGTCAGTAGAACCGGTCGCAGTGAGAAGCACCACCGATATAAACAGGTGACGGTGTGTCTGTTGTCATCCCCAGCGAGTAGCTGTTTTAAAGAAACCTTTTCATCCTCTGTGTTTCGCTTCATATTGTCTGATTTGTAGTCATGGGAAATCACTAAACAGGGCTATCTCTCTCTGTCTCTCTACACACACATGCATACACACATCTATACATACACCTTAGCCAAATAAATTCAAACTCAGTTTTTTACAATTCCTGACATTTAAACCTAGTAAAAATTCCCTGTCTTAGGTCAGTTAGGATCACCACTTTATTTTAAGAATGTGAAATGTCAGAATAATAGTATTTGGTAGCATTGACTCTAGTGGACTCAGCCAGGGGGAATACATGTAAAGTATCGTATCCCCGCGTCCCACACGGCAGATGGTTTAGAGATAAAACGGTAGCTTTTTACTGACTCTTATTTCTAACAGTTCAGTTCTGACAAACGCTTCCTGTCACTAGCTAGAAATGATGTGCTTCTTCCCACCAGTGGTGTTTCTCCACCAATCGGATTTGTTGGGGATTAAAACTAAGTGTGTGACAGCGTAGTGCTCACAACATGTATTGAATAAAAGTCTAAAGTTCATAGTGTTTCCATGGCGTTTTCAACCCGACAGATAGTTTTGTCAAATAGCGGATGTGTTTACTCTGGTCTTTATATGTGTGCTCTAGCCAACAGCTTGAAAATGTTTATCTATTTCACCTTTTATTTAACCAGGTATGTCATTTGAGAACAAATTCTCATTTACAAATGCGACCTGGCCAAGATAAAACTGCGACCTGGCGACAAAAACAACAACAGTGTGTCACATGGGATAAACAAACGTACAGTCAATATTACAATAGAAAAATCTGTATACAGTGCGTGCAAATGTAGTAAGATACAGTGTGGTTAAGCAGTACGGTTTGGCTGTCTACATGATGACATTATTATGGATAACAGCGAGAATAATCTGTTTATTTGTCAAAGACAGTCAAGTGTCAATCATCATGTCATCAGACAGAATAAGACCCTTTAATTGGAAAGGAACATCAAGATCACCACCGTTCACTTTCCCCACCCTGTGAAGTTCATCATAGGTTATTTCATCTGTAGCCTAATCAACCGCATGGTTTCACAAGTCAGTGGGAGGACCACACACCATGTCATCGCGTTACAACAATATGATGGTTATTAAATCAACATTTACAGATGAAAGGCGTTTCCAACGCCTATTTCTCACGTAATACATTTTTCTGTCAGCAATTATACCATTTTCTATCACAACTGATAGAAACCTAACTGCTTTTTTAATATACGTTATGACTTTACTCGCATAAAAACTGGATGAAAACGTGGTTACAGGCAGTGTTTTGATGCACACAGAGAGCACATGCGGACCTTTGATTCTGGGTTCAAGTCCAGGCTCTGTCGCAGCCTGCCGCAACCGGGAGGCCCACGGGCGGTGCACAATTGGCCCAGTGTTGTCTGGTTTAGGGGAGGGTTTGGCCAGCAGGGATATCCTTGTCTCATCGCGCACTAGCGACTCCTGTGGAGGGCCGGGTGCAGTGCACGCTGACACGGTCGCCAGGTGTACGGTGTTTCCTCCGACACATTGGTGCGGCTGGCTTCCGGGTTAAGCAGGCATTCTGCCACACAGCTACAGAGCATGTGGAACCACGCCAGCCCAGTACCTCCATCCGATTTCTTCTGGTCTGAGACCAGCCGCCCAGACAACTAATGAAACTGAGGGATGGTCTGAGACCAGCCGCCCAGACAACTAATGAAACTGAGGGAGGGTCTGAGACCAGCCGCCCAGACAACTAATGAAACTGAGGGGAGGGTCTGAGACCAGCCACCCAGACAACTAATGAAACTGAGGGGAGGGTCTGGAGACCAGCCACCCAGACAACTAATGAAACTGAGGAGGGTCTGAGACCAGCCGCCCAGACAACTAATGAAACTGAGGGAGGGTCTGAGACCAGCCACCCAGACAACTAATGAAACTGAGGGATGGTCTGAGACCAGCCGCCCAGACAACTAATGAAACTGAGGAGGGTCTGAGACCAGCTGCCCAGACAACTAATGAAACTGAGGGATGGTCTGAGACCAGCCGCCCAGACAACTAATGAAACTGAGGGAGGGTCTGAGACCAGCCACCCAGACAACTAATGAAACTGAGGGAGGGTCTGAGACCAGCCACCCAGACAACTAATGAAACTGAGGGAGGGTCTGAGACCAGCCACCCAGACAACTAATGAAACTGAGGGATGGTCTGAGACCAGCCGCCCAGACAACTAATGAAACTGAGGGAGGGTCTGAGACCAGCCACCCAGACAACTAATGAAACTGAGGGATGGTCTGAGACCAGCCACCCAGACAACTAATGAAACTGAGGGAGGGTCTGAGACCAGCCACCCAGACAACTAATGAAACTGAGGGATGGTCTGAGACCAGCCACCCAGACAACTAATGAAACTGAGGAGGGTCTGAGACCAGCCACCCAGACAACTAATGAAACTGAGGGAGGGTCTGAGACCAGCCACCCAGACAACTAATGAAACTGAGGGAGGGTCTGGAGACCAGCCGCCCAGACAACTAATGAAACTGAGGGAGGGTCTGAGACCAGCCGCCCAGACAACTAATGAAACTGAGGGATGGTCTGAGACCAGCCACCCAGACAACTAATGAAACTGAGGAGGGTCTGAGACCAGCCACCCAGACAACTAATGAAACTGAGGGAGGGTCTGAGACCAGCCACCCAGACAACTAATGAAACTGAGGGAGGGTCTGAGACCAGCCACCCAGACAACTAATGAAACTGAGGGAGGGTCTGAGACCAGCCACCCAGACAACTAATGAAACTGAGGGTTGGTCTGAGACCAGCCACCCAGACAACTAATGAAACTGAGGGAGGGTCTGAGACCAGCCACCCAGACAACTAATGAAACTGAGGGAGGGTCTGAGACCAGCCACCCAGACAACTAATGAAACTGAGGGTTTGAACAACTGAATTTCTTCACAAACTGTCATGAAACAGTCTCTGGGAAGCTCATCTGCATGCTTGTCGTCCTCATCATGGTCTTGACATGACTGCAATTCGACGTCGTAAATGACTTCAGTGGGCAAACAACGCACCTTCGATGGCCACTGGCACGCTGGAGAAGTCTGCTCTTCACGGATGAATCCCAGTTTCAACTGTACCTGGCAGATGGCAGACAGCGTGTGTGGCATCGTGTGTGTGAGCGGTTTGCTGACGTCAACGTTGTGAACAGAGTTCCCCATGGTGGTGGGGGGGTTATGGTATAGGCAGGCATAGGCTACGGACAAAGAACATAATTGCATTTTATTGATGGCAATTTGAATGCATAGAGATACCGTGACTTGATCCAGAGGCCCATTGTTGTGCCCAACTCTCTCTCCCTCTCTCCATTCTCCCCCCCCTCTCTCTCTCCATCTTTCTCTGTCTCTCTCCGTCTCTATCTCTCGGCTGGTGGGCTGGTTCTGTCTTGGCGTCTCAGAAGCCATTGGTCTTAGGCAGAGTGATCTCACTCTCCTGCTGCAGACAGACATGAAGATCAGCGTCCCAATGGCACCCTATTATACCCTACCCTTTTATAGTGCACTAGTTTGACTAGAACCATAGGGGCCCTGGTCTAATGTAGTGCACTAGGGGCCCTGGTCTAATGTAGTGCACTAGGGGCCCTGGTCTAATGTAGTGCACTAGGGGCCCTGGTCTAATGTAGTGCACTAGGGGCCCTGGTCTAATGTAGTGCACTAGGGGCCCTGGTCTAATGTAGTGCACTAGGGGCCCTGGTCTAATGTAGTGCACTAGTTTTGACTAGAACCATAGGGGCCCTGGTCTAATGTAGTGCACTAGTTTTGACTAGAACCATAGGGGCCCTGGTCTAATGTAGTGCACTAGGGGCCCTGGTCTAAAGTAGTGCACTAGGGGCCCTGGTCTAATGTAGTGCACTAGTTTTGACTAGAACCATAGGGGCCCTGGTCTAATGTAGTGCACTAGGGGCCCTGGTCTAAAGTAGTGCACTAGGGGCCCTGGTCTAATGTAGTGCACTAGTTTTGACTAGAACCATAGGGGCCCTGGTCTAATGTAGTGCACTAGTTTTGACTAGAACCATAGGGGCCCTGGTCTAATGTAGTGCACTAGTTTTGACTAGAACCATAGGGGCCCTGGTCTAATGTAGTGCACTAGGGGCTCTGGTCTAATGTAGTGCACTATGGGCCCTGGTCTAATGTAGTGCACTAGTTTTGACTAGAACCATAGGGGCCCTGGTCTAATGTAGTGCACTAGTTTTGACTAGAACCATAGGGGCCCTGGTCTAATGTAGCACTAGGGGCCCTGGTCTAATGTAGTGCACTAGGGGCCCTGGTCTAATGTAGTGCACTAGGGGCCCTGGTCTAAAGTAGTGCACTAGGGGCCCTGGTCTAATGTAGTGCACAAGGGGCCCTGGTCTAATGTAGTGCACAAGGGGCCCTGGTCTAATGTAGTGCACTAGGGCCCTGGTCTAAAGTAGTGCACTAGGGGCCCAGGTCTAAAGTAGTGCAATTAGGGCCCTGGTCTAAAGTAGTGCACTAGGGGCCCTAGTCAAGTAGTGCACTAGGGGCCCTAGTCAAGTAGTGCACTAGGGGCCCTAGTCAAGTAGTGCACTAGGGGCCCTAGTCAGGTAGTGCACTAGGGGCCCTAGTCAAGTAGTGCACTAGGGGCCCTAGTCAAGTAGTGCACTAGGGGCCCTGGTCTAATGTAGTGCACTGTAAAGGGAAGAGTTCCATGCTCTTTCTCTCTGTCATGGAATATGACAAGCACTGCTAGAAATGGCAAGTAGACGAGCAGTGGAGAGGTAGGAGAGGAGAAATGGCAAGTAGACGAGCAGTGGAGAGGTAGGGAGAGGAGAAATGGCAAGTAGACGAGCAGTGGAGAGGTAGGGAGAGGAGAAATGGCAAGTAGACGAGCAGTGGAGAGGTAGGGAGAGGAGAAATGGCAAGTAGATGAGCAGTGGAGAGGTAGGGAGAGGAGAAATGGCAAGTAGACGAGCAGTGGAGAGGTAGGGAGAGGAGAAATGGCAAGTAGATGAGCAGTGGAGAGGTAGGGAGAGGAGAAATGGCAGTAGACGAGCAGTGGAGAGGTAGGGAGAGGAGAAATGGCAAGTAGACGAGCAGTGGAGAGGTAGTGGAGAGGAGAAATGACAAGTAGACGAGCAGTGGAGAGGTAGGGAGAGGAGAAATGACAAGTAGACGATGACAGTGGAGAGGTAGGGAGGGAGAGGAGAAATGGCAAGTGGGAAGGTAATGGAGGGAAAAGGAGACTGTTAGTTTCGGAGGAAGTGGCAAGTAGACAAGCATCAGGCTGGGAGCACCGTGCGGATGCAGATACCCTGTCACTTTCTCTCTCTGTCTCGTTCTCTCTCTCCCTCCCTTTCTCTGTGGAGTCCCAAAGTAGAGATGTCCCTCTCTCTCTTGATGTGAGGAAATTGGTTTGGATTGTTTTGGACCTGTGAGTGAAAAGGGCCGTGTGAATTCACATGTAGCACCATGTCCTTCTGTCTGGTGTTCCTTGATCATTCATATGTTTTTTGTATTCAGGCCAATGGTACATGTTTACATTGTTTAGATGAGGTTCCAGACTTGAGCTGTTAGAACATGACAAGATGTTGACCTTGACCTTCAGTAAACTGGGTACCTTGAAACTCTGAGGTGGACAAAGACATTGTTGGTTGTGCAAAGTGAGAGTGAACGACAGCATGATGTAAAGAGGGAGGCTGTAATAGAGCCACTGGGCTCTGTTCCCTCCCCCTCCCTTCTCTCTGGGCTCTGGGCTCTGTTTCCTCCCTCCTCCCCCTTCTCTCTGGGCTCTGTTCCCTCCCTCCTCCCCTTCTCTCTGGGCTCTGTTCCCTCCCTCCCTTCTCTCTGGGCTCTGTTCTCCCTCCTCCCTCTCTGGGCTTTGTTCCCTCCCTCCTCCCCCCTTCTCTCTGGGCTCTGTTCCTCCCTCCTCCCCTTCTCTCTGGGCTCTGTTCCCTCCCTCCTCCCCCTTCTCTCTGGGCTCTGTTCCCTCCCTCCTCCCCTTCTCTCTGGGCTCTGTTCCCCCCTCCTCCCCCTCTCTCTGGGCTCTGTTCCCTCCTCCTCCACTTCTCTCTGGGCTCTGTTCCCTCCCCTCATCCCCTTCTCTCTGGGCTCTGTTCTCCCCTCCTCCCCTTCTCTCTCTCCCCCCTCTCCCCCTCCTTCTTTTCTCGATGTCTCCTCCCACTCCCTCACTCTCTCTATATCTATCTATCTCTCTCTATATATATATATCTATCTCCCACTCCCTCAGGTAGGCAGGCAGGCATATAATATGTTCCTGTTTTGCATAGCAAAGTGCTGTTGTGCTGTCTGGTCCGTGGCCATAGATTCCAGACAGTCTATATGGAGTTAGAGCAACATCTCAACCACGCAGACTTCACAATAAAGCTAATCCCTCAACATGACACAACCGCCCTGCCGCTCGCCTGCCTGCCCCTGTGTTGCCTGTTTCCTAGTCCGTGTCCAGCCCCCTACGGACTGAGTGGTGCCCCAGCTTCCTCCCTGGCTCCAGCCACTTCTAGGCTGCCCTGTACACACACACACACACACACACTCACACACACGCACACACACACACACACACACACACCGTCACTCGTATTTAAGGCCCAATGGAAACCATTGATACTAGTCATTCAGAAAACACACTTTCTCTTTTAACCTGAGGAACCCTGTGTATAGGGGTTGTTCACCTTATCAGGGTTATTAGATTACATAGACCACCCTAAATTCCCTTCTCTTCTCTCTTATGTGTCTTTTTAGGACAAGAATGCCATTTTTTTTAAATGTGTATTTCACATACATTTTCCTATAAGTGTGTAAAATTTCCTCTGCTATCTCTCTCTCTCTCTGTGTATAGGCCCATGACCTCTATGTTAAGTTTATCTATTCTCTAGGGCCAAGACTCTATGTTAATAGTTTATCTCTTCTCTAGCCTCCAGGCCCTCTATGTTAATAGTTTCTCTTCTTAGGCCCAGGACCTCTATGTTTATAGTTTATCTCTTCTCTAGGCCCAGGCCCTCTATGTTAATAGTTTCTCTTCTTTAGGCCCAGGACCTCTATGTTAATAGTTTATCTTCTTCTCTAGGCCCAGGACCTCTATGTTAATAGTTTATCTCTTCTCTAGGCCCAGGACCTCTATGTTAATAGTTTATTCTTCTCTAGGCCCAGGACCTCTATGTTAATAGTTTATCTCTTCTCTAGGCCCAGGACCTGAATGTTAATAGTTTATCTCTTCTCTAGGCCCAGGACCTGGAATGTTAATAGTTTATCTCTTCTCTAGCTCCAGGACCTCTATGTTAATAGTTTATCTCTTCTCTAGGCCCAGGACCTCTATGTTAATAGTTTATTCTTCTCTAGGCCCAGGACCTCTATGTTAATAGTTTATCTCTTCTCTAGGCCCAGGACCTGAATGTTAATAGTTTATCTCTTCTCTAGGCCCAGGACTCTATGTTAATAGTTTATCTCTTCTCTAGGCCCAGGACCTGAATGTTAGTTTATCTCTCTTCTAGGCCCAGGACCTGAATGTTAATAGTTTATCTCTTCTCTAGGCCCAGGACCTCTATGTTAATAGTTTATCTCTTCTCTAGGCCCAGGACCTCTATGTTAATAGTTTATCTCTTCTCTAGGCCCAGGACTCCCATGTTAATAGTTTATCTCTTCCTAGCCCAGGACTCCCATGCTTAATAGTTTATCTCTTCTCTAGCCCAGGACCTGAATGTTAATAGTTTATCTTCTCTAGCCCAGGACCTGAATGTTAATGTGTTTATTCTTCCTTCAGGCCCAGGACCTCTATGTTAATAGTTTATCTCTTCTCTAGGCCCAGGACCTCTATGTTAATAGTCGCCCTTCTAGGCCCAGGACCTCTATGTTAATAGTTTATCTCTTCTCTAGGCCCAGGACCTCTATGTTAATAGTTTATCTCTTCTCTAGGCCCAGGACCTCTATGTTAATAGTTTATCTCTTCTGCTAGGCCCAGGACCTCTATGTTAATAGTTTATCTCTTCTCTAGGCCCAGGACCTCTATGTTAATAGTTTATCTCTTCTCTAGGCCCAGGACCTCTATGTTAATAGTTTATCTCTTCTCTAGGCCCAGGACCTCTATGTTAATAGTTTATCTCTTCTCTAGGCCCAGGACCTCTATGTTAATAGTTTATCTCTTCTCTAGGCCCAGGACCTCTATGTTAATAGTTTCTCTTCTCTAGGCCCAGGACCTCTATGTTAATAGTTTATCTCTTCTCTAGGCCCAGGACCTCTATGTTAATAGTTTATCTCTTCTCTAGGCCCAGGACCTCTATGTTAATAGTTTATCTCTTCTCTAGGCCCAGGACCTCTATGTTAATAGTTTATCTCTTCTCTAGGCCCAGGACCTCTATGTTAATAGTTTATTCTCTAGCCCAGGACCTCTATGTTAATAGTTTATCTCTTCTCTAGGCCCAGGACCTCTATGTTAATAGTTTATCTCTTCTCTAGGCCCAGGACCTCTATGTTAATAGTTTATCTCTTCTCTAGGCCCAGGACCTCCATGTTAATAGTTTATCTTCTCTAGGCCCAGGACCTGAATGTTAATAGTTTATCTCTTCTCTAGGCCCAGGACCTCTATGTTAATAGTTTATCTCTTCTCTAGGCCCAGGACCTGAATGTGATCGAGGAGGTGATCAGGATGATGCTGGAGATCATCAACTCGTGTCTGTCGAACTCTCTACACCACAACCCCAACCTGGTCTACGCCCTGCTCTACAAGAGAGAGCTCTTCGAACAGTTCAGAACACACCCCTCCTTCCAGGACATCATGCAGAACCTCGACACGGTGAGACAGAGACACACAGCACGAATGCCAGCACGCAAACATTAATTCCTAAATCCTCATTGAAAACAATGGCCAATTTTGGATTGAAACTCCTCCACTGCTGTGCTGAATTTTAGCAAGCCTCTAATCTTTCCAGTAGAATCATTTTGTGAAAAAGCTTTGTAGCATTTCAAAGATTTGGGTTTTATTTTCATGATGAGAGAATCAAATATATATATTTTCAGTGTGATGGAGAGTACAACTCTGAAAAGATTTGCATGGGTCCCCAGATCCTCAAAGTTCTACAGCTGCACCATCGAGAGCATCCTGACCGGCTGTACCACCGCCTGGTATGGCAACTGTCTCTCAACTGTTAGAGATGTCTCTCTGGGACTCTGGCTCTGTTAGAGGCAGCCTGTTAGAGATGTCTCTCTGGGACTCTGTTGATGCACTCTGGCTGCCTGTTAGAGATGTCTCTCTGGGACTCTGGCTTGGTCTGCTGAGATGTCTCTCTGGGACTGGCAGCCTGTTAGAGATGTCTCTGGGACTCTGGCTGCCTGTTAGAGATGTCTCTGGGACTCTGGGCTGCCTGGGTTAGTTTAGAGATGTCTCTCTGGGACTCTGGCAGCCTGTTTAGAGATGTCTCTCTGGGACTCTGGCAGCCTGTTAGAGATGTCTCTGGGATGTGCCTGTTAGAGATGTCTCTCTCTGGGACTCTGGCAGCCTGTTTAGAGATGTCTCTCTGGGACTCTGGCTGCCTGTTAAAGATGTCTCTCTGGGACTCTGGCAGCCTGTTAGGGAGATGTCTCTCTGGGACTCTGGCTGCCTGTTTAGAGATGTCTCTCTGGGACTCTGGTAGCCTGTTTAGAGATGGGACTCTGGCAGCCTCTGGGACTCTGCAGCCTGTTAGAGATGTCTCTCTGGAGACTCTGGCTGCAGCCTGTTTAGAGATGTCTCTCTGGGACTCTGGCAGCCTGTTTAGAGATGTCTCTCTGGGACTCTGGCAGCCTGTTTAGAGATGTCTCTCTGGACTCTGGCAGCCTGTTAGAGATGTCTCTCTGGGACTCTGGCTGCCTGTTTAGAGATGTGGCAGCCTGTTTAGAGATGTCTCTGGGACTCTGGCAGCCTGTTAGAGATGTTCCCCTCTGATGTGCCTCTCTGGGACTCTGGCAGCCTGTTAGAGATGTCTCTGGCAGCCTGGAGACTCTGGCTGGCAGCCTGTTTAGGGATGTCTCTCTGGGACTCTGGCAGCCTGTTAGAGATGTCTCTCTGGGACTCTGGCAGTCTCTGGGTTAGCTTGTTTAGAGATGTCTCTCTGGAGACTCTGGACTGCCTGTTAGAGATGTCTCTGGGACTCTGGCAGCCTGTTAGAGATGGGACTCTCTGTTAGGACTCTGGCTGAAGCCTGTTTAGAGATGTCTCTCTGGGACTCTGGCTGCCTGTTTAGAGATGTCTCTGGGACTTGGCAGCCTGTTAGAGATGTCTCTGTGGGTCTCTCTGGACTCTGGGACTCTGCAGCCTGTTAGAGATGTCTCTCTGGGACTCTGGCAGCCTGTTAGGGATGTCTCTCTGGGACTCTGGCAGCCTGTTAGAGATGTCTCTCTGGGACTCTGGCAGCCTGTTTAGAGATGTCTCTGGGCAGCCTGTTAGAGACTCTGGCTGGCAGCCTGTTAGAGATGTCTCTCTGGGACTCTGGCAGCCTGTTTAGAGATGTCTCTCTGGGACTCTGGCTGCCTGTTTAGAGATGTCTCTCTGGGACTCTGCTTCAGAGATGTCTCTGTGGGACTCTGGCTGCCTGTTAGAGATGTCTCTCTGGGACTCTGGCAGCCTGTTAGAGATGTCAGCAGCCTGTTTAGAGATGTTCTGGGACTCTGGCAGCCTGTTAGAGATGTCTCTCTGGGACTCTGGCAGCCTGTTAGAGATGTCTCTCTGGGACTCTGGCTGCCTGTTAGAGATGTCTCTCTGGGACTCTGGTAGCCTGTTAGAGATGTCTCTCTGGGACTCTGGCACAGCCTGTTAGAGATGTTATTCTGGCTGCCTGTTAGAATGTCTCTCTGGGACTTGGCTGCCTGTTAGAGATGTCTCTCTGGGACTCTGGCAGCCTGTTTAGAGATGTCTGTGGACTCTGCGTCCCGTTAGGACTCTGGCTGGCAGCCTGTTAGAGATGTCTCTCTGGGACTCTGGCAGCATGTTAGAGATGTCTCTCTGGGACTCTGGCAGCCTGTTTAGAGATGTCTCTCTGGGACTCTGGCAGCCTGTTAGAGATGTCTCTCTGGGGATTCTGGCAGCCTGTTTAGGACTCTGGCTGCCTGTTTAGAGATGTCTCTCTGGGACTCTGGCAGCCTGTTAGAGATGTCTCTCTGGGACTCTGGCTGCCTGTTAGAGATGTCTCTCTGGGACTCTGGCAGCCTGTTTAGAGATGTCTCTCTGGGACTCTGGCAGCCTGTTAGAGACTCTGGGACTCTGCAGCCTGTTTAGAGATGTCTCTGTTAGAGATGTCTCTGGGACTCTGGCAGCCTGTTTAGAGATGTGGGACTCTGGCAGCCTGTTAGAGACTCTGGACTCTGGCAGGAGCAATTAGGGTTTAATGCCTTGCTCAAGGGCACATCAACAGATTTTTCACCTTGTCGGCTCGGGTAATCTAACTAGCGACCTTCGTTATTGGCCCAACACTCTAACTGCCAGGCAACTTGCAGTCCTGATCTTCTACGCCATGTTGCTATGATACATTTTTGTTGCTAGGGATACGTTTATCAGCTGTTAAATGTGAGAAACACATAAGACAGAGAGATGGTCTGTCCGGAAAACGTTAGTATCAGTCAATCCTTGCTTCCTCTGCCCTTGTTTCTTAGCTGTTATTAAAGGACAGCTGAATGTGATGACCCCGCCCCATCATTTGAATAGATGCTCTGCATCAGTGGATACTCAGACACAACAGTTAGTCCAGGTACACAGAAAATTCAACATCGGTACTCAAAATCCCCCAAAAAATGTGATTATTGATTTTGAAAAGAGAAAAAAGTCATACTTTGTTAGTTTTATACTAAAGACATGACTCTACCGTTGGTGCTGTAGAATTAGTGAATGTAGACATATTTTCTTTTAACTGTCATTTTTTTATGTTCCAACACTCCATCTTGTGTCAATATCAGTTATTTTTAAGTCTTGTCATGATATTGTTTTCTACTGGACTCAGTGTCAACAGACAGTCTGTGCCAACAGCGTTTATGCTGATGACACAGCTAGTTACCACAGCTACTGAAGTTACACTGTCTGCAAGTTGCTCCAATGTCATCACGTTAGGGACATCTGTTGCAGTGGTAGACTCGCCTGACCACCCAAAGCAGAGGATGAAATGAATTATGAAGCTGAGAGGAGACGATAGTTAAATACTTCAACGATTATGTTATTATACATGTACAGAAAACGAGACTCATTGAAGCGTAAATTCTCTTGACAGTCAATGGTGTCAAATCAAATCACTTCCTCGGTTTCATGACAACCTAGTCTTAAATGATTGACACCTTCATTTAAAGTTGTCATAGTAACCTAGATGAAAGTAAAGGCATTTCACAGAAAATAGGCCTTTACCTCACAGGTCCCTCAAGCAAACACACCACATACATATATATACAGACACACACCCCTGTCTGACTTGTTCTTCTGTTGCCACTGTGTCCCACAGGTGATAGGTTTCTTCAGTCAGCGTCTGGAAGCAGCAGGGACTGACCTGTCAGTAGAAAGGGTTCAGGAAGTTATCATGAAGGGAGCACAGGCCCTTCCCAACGACCGCCCAAGGTAAGTAATAAAACACATACACACACCCTGCCCAAAAAACACACAGAGACAGCAGTGGTAATTAACAATGGGGTGGGGATTGGGGGTGGGAGCTGGGGTGGGGGCTGCAGGTGGGGGATGGGAGGGGGCTGACAGGAGCTGAGGTGGGGCCTGGAGCTGGGGATGGGAATGGGAGGTGGGGCTGGGGATGGGAGCTGGGAGGTGGGGGGTTGGGGGGTGGGAATGGGAGGTGGAGCTGGGGGTGGGGCCTGGGAGCTGGAGGTGGGAGCTGGGGATGGAAGCTGGAGGAGGAAGCTGGGGATGGGGCCTGGGAGCTGGGGGTGGGAGGTGGGAGCTGGAGGTGGGGGCTGGGAGGTGGGGGCTGGGGATGGGAAGTGGGGGCTGGGCTGAAACTGGGTATATGGGGAGTTGGAGTTGAGGATGATTTAAGATGAAGTCCAGCTCCAATCTTCATCAGCATTAATGTCCTGCTCCAGCGCCATCCTTCCTGCCTGGTGAATATGCTGCTGCAGATAATGACATTTCAAGGAGACGTGACAGCTCCGTCAGTTTGTCTTCATTTTACATCCCAAATGGCACCCTGTTCCATATATGGTGCACTACTTTTGAACAGGGCCTATCATCGTGCACTATATAGGGAATAGGGTGCCATTTGAAACGTTGGATCCGGGAGAGGAATCAATTTGCCAGCAAGCACTTCGTTACTTTGCACTCCGTGCTGGGACGCCGCCTACCCATAATTCCCCAACCCACATGAATCAAGGAGGAAATATGTATCTGGGGATGTTGCTATGCGTTGCCATGTAGTCCATCTTCAGCGGCGCCCCAGCCAGGGCAATTTTAATGTTTCATCATGTGTTCTATGTGTTCTATGTTCTGTTGTGGGGCATTGCAACAGGAAGGCATGTGTTCTATGTGTTCTATGTTCTGTTGTGGGGCATTGCAACAGGAAGGCATGTGTTCTATGTGTTCTATGTTCTGTTGTGGGGCATTGCAACAGGAAGGCATGTGTTCTATGTGTTCTATGTTCTGTTGTGGGGCATTGCAACAGGAAGGCATGTGTTCTATGTGTTCTATGTTCTGTTGTGGGGCATTGCAACAGGAAGGCATGTGTTCTATGTGTTCTATGTTCTGTTGTGGGGCATTGCAACAGGAAGGCATGTGTTCTATGTGTTCTATGTTCTGTTGTGGGGCATTGCAACAGGAAGGCATGTGTTCT
The DNA here is from genome assembly GCF_036934945.1 of Oncorhynchus masou masou. NCBI lineage: Eukaryota > Metazoa > Chordata > Actinopteri > Salmoniformes > Salmonidae > Oncorhynchus > Oncorhynchus masou. Next base: position 19,872 of record NW_027012262.1, read on the forward strand.
ATGTTCTGTTGTGGGGAATTGCAACAGGAAGGCATGTGTTCTATGTGTTCTATGTTCTGTTGTGGGGAATTGCAACAGGAAGGCATGTGTCTCTACTACTACTTTTACCAGATAGCTATTAAGTACCCTATTCCCTGTAAAGTGTACTATTTTTGACAGAACACTGTTAAAAAGTAGTGCACTATAAAGGAAATATGGTGTCATTTGGGACGCAAGGATGTGTAGCATCTCTCCAGCCGTATCTCCTGCTAC
>NW_027012263.1:0-20102 GCF_036934945.1 Oncorhynchus masou masou
CCTCAGCAGGATGACAGTCTGCTTGCCTGCCCTCAGCAGGATGACAGTCTGCTTGCCTGCCCTCAGCAGGATGACAGTCTGCTTGCCTGCCCTCAGCAGGATGACAGTCTGCTTGCCTGTCCTCAGCAGGATGACAGTCTGCTTGCCTGCCCTCAGCAGGATGACAGTCTGCTTGCCTGTCCTCAGCAGGATGACAGTCTGCTTGCCTGTCCTCAGCAGGATGACAGTCTGCTTGCCTGTCCTCAGCAGGATGACAGTGTAATGAAGGAGGGGGATGTGGCTGTGGAGCAGCAGGATGACAGAGGGCTGCATCTCCACGTCCTCACAATAGCATATGTGTTAAATGTGCATGTTGTTGTGCATCCACATAGTATTATACAATTATAACTGGGTCGTTCCACGAACAGATTACATTTTGGGTAGTGTCATTTGGTTTAAACAAAAACATACATTTTATTTCACCAAATTGTAAGAATTCTGTCATAAAGTGGGTTAGAATCTTCCTAGAAGTCGTAAAAACATGACAAGGGACAAACTGCTGATTGGTTTAATTTACCCATGCGGTCTACATTAAATGGCATTTCATTTAATATCGCAGGCTTTTAATTCAATATCAGTGTTCAATTTCTACTTAAACGATCAACTGTACGCAAAATATACTCTATCTGTGGAACAATTCAAGTACTTGTGGAGTTTTCAAAAGATAAACAAATAAATGATACGGCCCCTATGGATCAAGCCAATCCAAGGTGTGAATTCAGCTATAACACAATATCTGATGCAATATCTGACTACAGACTGAACCATGGAACAGTACTACTACAGGACAAAGCAGGGAGTAAACACAAAGGAAATTAAACACAGAGCAGATGCAGTGGTTTAACTCACAGATATAAACAGAGAGACACGGAGGTCTGGTCTGCAGTCTTAAATAGACTATCTCTGTATCTGTGTGGTGTTCTCCTCACAAAGATTACAGTCAAAACCACACACCATTTTTTAAAACTTAATTTTAACTATCCTATTTTGAGGGAAACCAAAAACAGAATGCGTCAGCCTTCGTCAACAGAACTCCTGCTGCTTTTTCCTAGTGAGTCTAGGCCCTAACGTTCAGGGACGAGCGAGGGATTGAGCGGTAGGGTAAGGAGAGCTTTGTACAGACTATTGAGAGAGGCCACCGTGCATACTGCCCACAATGGGGGATGGGCAGAGAGAGAGAGAGCGAGAGAATATCAGCCGTCACCTTGAAATGTTAATCAGTACAAAGACACATGACCTCCAGGCTGAGGGGTGTCCAGTGGGGAGAGGGGCTTCAGCTCCCCAGTGAAACCTGCCCTTGGCCTGGGTCGGGGCTTTAGCCCCGTCTCCTGGGGGACTTTCGGGGGCCAGGGTCTAACCCTCTAAAGCCCTGACACTAACCAGAACCAGCTCCACAAACACACACAGTGCCAGAGTAAGGGAATGCTGTGTCTGTGTTAGAGGTAGGGATTCAGGAAGAAGAGGAGGAGGGGATTTGGTGGTAGCGAGGAGAGGAGAGGAGATGCAGAGGCATTAGGGGGTCAGCGTCCCAAATGGCACCTTATTCCCTATATAAGGGGTATTCAACTCTGACTCAAGGAGGTCCAGTCTGCTGTTATTCTGTTCTACCTGATAACTAAATTGCCGACACCTGGTGTCCCAGATCTGAAATCATTCCCCTGATGAGAGGGAAACAATGAAGAAAATAATCACTGGAACTGGGGTTGAGGCCCAGAATTGAATATATGGGCCCAGTATTATAATATAAGGGCCCAGTATATAAGGCCCAGTATTAGAATATAAAGGCCCAGTATTAGAATATAAGGGCCCAGTAGAAGAATATAAGGGCCAAGTATATAAGGCCCAGTATTAGAATATAAAGGCCCAGTATTAGAATATAAGGGCCCAGTATATAAGGCCCAGTATTAGAATATAACGGCCCAGTATATAAGGCCCAGTATTAGAATATAAGGGCCAAGTATATAAGGCCCAGTATTAGAATATAAAGGCCCAGTATTAGAATATAAAGGCCCAGTATTAGAATATAACGGCCCAATATATAAGGCCCAGTATTAGAATATAACGGCCCAGTATATAAGGCCCAGTATTAGAATATAAGGGCCAGTATTAGAATATAAGGGCCAGTATTAGCATATAAGGGCCCAGTATTAGAATATAAGGGCCCAGTATTAGAATATAAGGGCCAGCATTAGCATATAAGGGCCCAGTATTAGAATATAAAGGCCCAGTATTAGAATATAAAGGCCCAGTAATACAATATAAGGGCCAGTATTAGAATATAAGGGCCAGTATTAGCATATAATGGCCCAGTATTAGCATATAAAGGCCCAGTATTAGAATATAAAGGCCCAGTATTAGAATATAAGGGCCCAGTATTAGAATATAAGGGCCAGTATTAGAATATAAGGGCCAGTATTAGAATATATGGGCTAGTATTAGAATATACGGGCTAGTATTAGAATATAAGGGCCAGTATTAGCATACAAAGGACCAGTATTAGAATATTGAGCCAACAAGGTACCATTTGGGATGTACAGTACACTAAGGCATTATGGGTAAACACTCCCACTGAGCCGACAGTGTTTGAAGCCTCTCCTCCTGCTTCCTTAAAGACCAATTACAAGTTGAAGACAATCCCACATTAAACAAACATTAGCTCGCTCTCTTCCCCTTATATCTCTCTTTCTATCCCACTGCTCTCTCCCTCCCTCTCTGTAGCCTGGCTGTCGTGCCAAATTACATTCTTTCTAGATGTCAGTCAGTCACAAAGCCCTCTCCCTCTTCCTCCTCTCTTTTTCTCCACCCCTTCTCTCTCCTCATTCCCTCTCTCCTCTTCTGTTCTTCCCCTCAGGCAGCTCAGAACAGAACACTGTCAGGGCCAGCTGCTTTCTATTACTGCCTTTACATCCACTCTGCTGCTAAACATGCCAGACAGGAGGGGAGAGAAACAGAGCTTTATAGAGAGAGTAGCGAGACAAAGAGAGAGAGAGAGGGGGAGAGAAACAGAGCTTTATAGAGAGAGTAGAGAGACAAAGAGAGAGAGAGACATGGAGAGAAACAGAGCTTTATAGAGAGAGTAGAGAGACAGAGAGAGGAGGAGAGAAACAGAGCTTTATAGAGAGTAGAGAGAAAGAGAGGGGAGGAGAGAAACAGAGCTTTATAGAGAGAGTAGAGAGACAAAGAGAGAGAGAAGGAGGAGAGAAACAGAGCTTTATAGAGAGAGTAGAGAGACAGAGAAGGGGGAGAGAAACAGCTTTATAGAGAGAGTAGAGACAAAGAGAGAGAGAGAGAGAGAGAGAGAGAGAGAGAAACAGAGCTTTATAGAGAGAGTAGCGAGACAAAGAGAGAGAGGGGGAGAGAAACAGAGCTTTATAGAGAGAGTAGAGAGACAAAGAGAGAGAGACATGGAGAGAAACAGAGCTTTATAGAGAGAGTAGAGAGACAAAGAGAGATAAGGAGGAGAGAAACAGAGCTTTATAGAGAGAGTAGAGAGACAGAGAGAGAAGGAGGAGAGAAACAGAGCTTTATAGAGAGAGTAGAGAGACAAAGAGAGAAGGGGGAGAGAAACAGCTTTATAGAGAGAGTAGAGAGACAAAGAGAGAGGTGGAGAGAAACAGAGCTTTAGAGAGAGTAGAGAGACAGAGAGAGAAGGTGGAGAGAAACAGAGCTTTATAGAGAGTAGAGAGACAAAGAGAGAGAAGGTGGAGAGAGACAGGGAGAGAAAAATAGCTTTATAGAGAGTAGAGAGACAAAGAGAAAGAAGGTGGAGAGAGAGACAGGGAGAGAAAAAGAGCTTTATAGAGAGAGTAGCGAGACAAAGAGAGAGAGGGGGAGAGAAACAGAGCTTTATAGAGAGAGTAGAGAGACAAAGAGAGAGAGACATAGAGAGAAACAGAGCTTTATAGAGAAAGTAGAGAGACAAAGAGAGATAAGGAGGAGAGAAACAGAGCTTTATAGAGAGAGTAGAGAGACAGAGAGAGAAGGAGGAGAGAAACAGAGCTTTATTGAGAGAGTAGAGAGACAAAGAGAGACGGGGGAGAGAAACAGCTTTATAGAGAGAGTAGAGAGACAAAGAGAGAGAAGGTGGAGAGAAACAGAGCTATAGAGAGAGTAGAGAGAGAGAGAGAAGGTGGAGAGAAACAGAGCTTTATAGAGAGTAGAGAGACAAAGAGAGAGAAGGTGGAGAGAGAGACGGAGAGAAAAAGAGCTTTATAGAGAGTAGAGAGACAAAGAGAGAGAAGGTTGAGAGAGAGACAGGGAGAGAAAAAGAGCTTTATAGAGAGAGTAGAGAGACAAAGAGAGAGAAGTGGGAGAGAAAAAGAGCTTTATAGAGAGAGTAGAGAGACAAAGAGAGAGAAGTGGGAGAGAAAAAGAGCTTTATAGAGAGAGTAGAGAGACAAAGAGAGAGAAGGGGGAGAGAAACAGAGCTTTATAGAGAGAGTAGAGAGACAAAGAGAGAGAAGGGGGAGAGAGAGACGGGGAGAGAGACGGGTAGACGGAGAGGGAAGAAAGAGACAGTGATGTTGTAAGTACATGGTACTGGGTTGAAACAGAGCACTGTTCTCAGTATTGTGGCTGATTTCATCTGTTTGTCCCGCCCCACTTGGCATTGACACAGAGCAGACACTACTGAACTGAAGGGGGATACCTATTCAGCTGTACAACTGAATGCGTTCAACTGAAATGTGTCTTCCGCTTTTAACCCAATGCCTCTGAATCAGAGAGGTGTGGGAGGTATGGAAGGCTGTTTGGGTGTCAAAACAGATACAAATAACACTATTTGACGTGTAAAATAACAATATTTGACCAATCAGGACCTGAATATGATCGCACATCACATCATTTAACACGTTCATACATTTTTTTTACGTAGTTATTACACATTGATGACACCATCACTCGTATTTCATATGTCACAACGATTCATCGCTACGTATGCTATGATGCCGGTAAAGTTGTCTCACGCACATACAGTGCTGGTCATAAAAAAGCTAGCGAGCTAGCAAACAATGTTCTTCCCCAAAAACATATCAAAACAGCATCTGTTTCAGTAGCTCTAGTTAGCTAGCGAACTATCTAGCTAGGTGTCATCATCTAAAATAACCCTCATTTATAAAACAGTTATTATTTGATTAATGGTGGTCGGACCCAACTATGTGAAGCTATCCACAATAAGGATTAGCCACAATAGTGGACTTTGCGGTTAGCCTTCAAAATAAAAGTCTCTCCAATGAAAGTGATGCAAATGCATACAAACAAGTGGAATCATGCCATAATGGAATATATAATGAAAAACAAGGTTGGAATGTTCTTAGATAAATTCAACAAAAGACAATTAGTTAATTTGATAAAAATCTGTTGAAATCACACTGGATGTATAAGACATTGCATTGGGCGGGAATACTTATTTCACTGTACAGCCTGACCTATAGATTGTGGATCAATGACATGGGGTATCAGTCTACTCAGTGACACCCAGAGAACATTAGCGGCGTAGCTCTTATTGCGGGACTCTGAAACCACTGTGAATTCAGCCACATTTATTGTACCAGTCAACTTACTGTGTGTATTGACCACTATATTCCAGAGGAAAACAATACAACGGGGATGAAAAAGAATTTGCTCTTAACTGACTTGCCTAGTTAAATAAATGTTAAATAAAAATAAAATACAAGTAGCTGGCTAGCTAGTTATTTCAATAGGAGAACAACAAGTGAATATCTAGCTAATATTGACTCACAATGATTCCTAAATCATTGCTAAGAATAATGAAAATGACTGCAGTTTCTACTGGTCATTGTTTTCAGGCTGGTTGCATTTGTGCTAGCTAGGTACCAAGCTAAAGCCAGCTAGCTACCCCAGAACCTGATAATAATATTTAAATTGAACATTTTTGATCCTGATCTAATTTCAAATGCTCACACAGACGTTTTCCCATTCGGTCAAACAAATGCTGCCTTATTACCAACGCAGTATTGTACAGCTTTGACAGTGCTCGTAACGGTGGCTCTTGGCTTACACGTACAAATTCAGCACACACAGCATTCTATAGTAGAATCGTGTTATTTGGTGTGCATCTTTTTGACACGCAAAGACAACAAAGAGAGTTCTATAGGTGTGCTGCCTTAACACTAGAACTGCCTGGTCTTTCAGCATATATGGTTCCAGACACCTACTCATTCCTGGGTCTTTCTTTATTTTTTTTTTATACTATTTTCTACATTGTAGAATAATAGAGTGAAGACATCAAAACTATGAAATAACACTCATGGAATCATGTAGTAACCAAAAAAAAAAAGTGCTCAACAAATCAAAATATATTTTATATGAGATTCTTCAAAGTAGCCACCCTTTGCCTTGATGACAGCTTTGCATTCTCTCAACCAGCTTCATGAGGTGGAATGCATTTCAATTAACAGGTGTGCCTTGTTAAACGTGAATTAATGTGTTTGAGCCAATCAATTGTGTTTTGACAAGGTAGGGGTGGAATACAGAAGATAGCCCCTATTTGGTAAAAGACCAAGTCTATTTTATGGCAAGAACAGCTCAAATAAGCAAATAGAAACGACAGTCCATCATTACTTTAAGACATGAACGTCAGCCAATGCAGGAGCTTTGAAAGTTTCTTCAAGTTCAGTCGCAAAAACCATCCAGCGCCATGATGAAACTGGCTCTCATGAGGACCTCCACGGGAAACGAAGACCCAGAGTTACCTCTGCCGCAGAGGATACATTCATTAGAGTTAACTGCACCTCAGATTGCAGCAGAAATAAATGTTTCACCGAGTTCAAGTAACAGGCAACTCAACATCAACTCAGATGAGATTGCTTGACTCAATCAAATGTATTTATAAAGCCCTTTTTACATCAGCAGATGTCAAAGTACTGTACAGAAACCCAGCCTAAAACCGCAAACAGCAAGCAATGTACATGTAGAAGCATGGACGAATTGCTGCAAAGAAACTACTAAAGGACACCACTACTCCTCCTCACCCCCCTCCTCGCCCTCTGACAGGGTGTCCTACCTTACCTCTCTCACCCTCCTTACCCTTCCCTCTCTCCTCCTCCTCTGTGGATGGTGTCTGAGCGTGTGGCTCTGCGTCAGGGCAGATCAGTCATGAGGCCTGATGGCAAAGTGGGGCCTGTCAGTCTGCCTTTATCCTGTCTCCCCTCCTGCAGCACAGCACACTACACCACAACACCACCCACACAGCCTGCTTCTCTGGCTCAGTCTACTGACAACAACACCGCTGTGTGTATATCAGCTTCCCCAATTAATTACTGGTCCTTGTATGTTTGTCAGTATCAAATTGTGTTTTTTATTGTAGAGCTCGTGAGTATTTCCAAGTTAATTATCACGTCAAATAAACTGCACACTGCCGTGCTCCGAGCACAGAACTGGAAGCCGGGGAGGGTGAAGTATGGTAAACGTAGTACGGTAAACGAAGTACGCTAAACGTAGTACGGTAAACGTAGTACGGTAAACGAAGTACGGTAAACGTAGTACGGTAAACGTAGTACGGTAGACGTAGTACGGTAAACGAAGTACGGTAAACGTAGTACGGTAGACGAAGTACGGTAAACGTAGTACGGTAAACGATGTATGGTAAACGTAGTACGGTAAACGATGTATGGTAAACGTAGTACGGTAAACGTAGTACGGTAAACGTAGTACGGTAAACGTAGTATGGAGGGCACTTCTCGGATGTTTACTCTGTACATATTTTGAAGCATGTGTTGATGCAAGCTTCAATGGAAAATATGTAAAGAAATACAATGCAACCAGGTAAAAATGACACAAAATTTCTTGAAATCAACGGAGTTCATTATTTGAGCTGAAGTGAGGGAATATACACTTCTGACTTGGGAATGAAATATTCCCCATTCACATATCATATGTTGCCAGACGACTATATTTTATCATGATAGGTTAATAAATAATTACTGTGTTAATTTTGGTATGTTTACCTGCCTACAAAACCCACTGTAGTGTTCGTAGATCGCAAGTGCTGCTCAGTGTGAGGTAATACAGTAGGGGGAGTACTGCTCAGCGTGAGGTAATACAGTAGGGGGAGTGCTGCTCAGCGTGAGGTAATACAGTAGGGGGAGTGCTGCCCAGCGTGAGGTGATACAGTAGGGGGAGTGCTGCTCAGCGTGAGGTGATACAGTAGGGGGAGTGCTGCTCAGCGTGAGGTAATACAGTAGGGGGAGTGCTGCTCAGCGTGAGTGATACAGTAGGGGAGTGCTGCTCAGCGTGAGGTGATACAGTAGGGGGAGTGCTGCTCAGCGTGAGGTAATACAGTAGGGGAGTGCTGCTCAGCGTGAGGTAATACAGTAGGGGAGTGCTGCTCAGCGTGAGGTAATACAGTAGGGGGGAGTGCTGCTCAGCGTGAGGTGATACAGTAGGAGGAGTGCTGCTCAGCGTGAGGTAATACAGTAGGGGGAGTGCTGCTCAGCGTGAGGTAATACAGTAGGGGGAGTGCTGCTCAGCGTGAGGTAATACAGTAGGGGAGTGCTGCTCAGCGTGAGGTGATACAGTAGGGGGAGTGCTGCTCAGCGTGAGGTAATACAGTAGGGGAGTGCTGCTCAGCGTGAGGTAATACAGTAGGGGGAGTGCTGCTCAGCGTGAGGTGATACAGTAGGGGGAGTGCTGCTCAGCGTGAGGTAATACAGTAGGGAGTGCTGCTCAGCGTGAGGTGATACAGTAGGGGGAGTGCTGCTCAGCGTGAGGTAATACAGTAGGGGGAGTGCTGCTCAGCGTGAGGTGATACAGTAGGGGTGCTGCTCAGCGTGAGGTAATACAGTAGGGGGAGTGCTGCTCAGCGTGAGGTAATACAGTAGGGGGAGTGCTGCTCAGCGTGAGGTAATACAGTAGAGGGAGTGCTGCTCAGCGTGAGGTAATACAGTAGGGGGAGTGCTGCTCAGCGTGAGGTAATACAGTAGGGGAGTGCTGCTCAGCGTGAGGTAATACAGTAGGGGGAGTGCTGCTCAGCGTGAGGTAATACAGTAGAGGGAGTGCTGCTCAGCGTGAGGTAATACAGTAGGGGGAGTGCTGCTCAGCGTGAGGTAATACAGTAGAGGGAGTGCTGCTCAGCGTGAGGTAATACAGTAGGGGGAGTGCTGCTCAGCGTGAGGTGATACAGTAGGGGAGGAGCAGCGTGAGGTGATACAGTAGGGGGAGTGCTGCTCAGCGTGAGGTAATACAGTAGAGGGAGTGCTGCTCAGCGTGAGGTAATACAGTAGGGGGAGTGCTGCTCAGCGTGAGGTAATACAGTAGAGGAGTGCTGCTCAGCGTGAGAGTAATACAGTAGGGGGAGTGCTGCTCAGCGTGAGGTGATACAGTAGGGGGAGTGCAGCTCAGCGTGAGGTAATACAGTAGAGGGAGTGCTGCTCAGCGTGAGGTAATACAGTAGGGGGAGTGCTGCTCAGCGTGAGGTAATACAGTAGAGGGAGTGCTGCTCAGCGTGAGGTAATACAGTAGGGGGAGTGCTGCTCAGCGTGAGGTGATACAGTAGGGGGAGTGCAGCTCAGCGTGAGGTAATACAGTAGGGGAGTGCTGCTCAGCGTGAGGTGATACAGTAGGGGGAGTGCTGCTCAGCGTGAGGTGATACAGTAGGGGGAGTGCTGCTCAGCGTGAGGTAATACAGTAGGGGGAGTGCTGCTCAGCGTGAGGTAATACAGTAGGGGGAGTGCTGCTCAGCGTGAGGTAATACAGTAGGGGGAGTGCTGCTCAGCGTGAGGTAATACAGTAGGGGGAGTGCTGCTCAGCGTGAGGTAATACAGTAGGGGGAGTGCTGCTCAGCGTGAGGTGATACAGTAGGGGGAGTGCTGCTCAGCGTGAGGTAATACAGTAGGGGGAGTGCTGCTCAGCGTGAGGTGATACAGTAGGGGAGTGCTGCTCAGCGTGAGGTAATACAGTAGGGGGAGTGCTGCTCAGCGTGAGGTGATACAGTAGGGGGTGCTGCTCAGCGTGAGGTAATACAGTAGGGGGAGTGCTGCTCAGCGTGAGGTAATACAGTAGGGGGAGGGCTGCTCAGCGTGAGGTAATACAGTAGAGGGAGTGCTGCTCAGCGTGAGGTAATACAGTAGGGGGAGTGCTGCTCAGCGTGAGGTAATACAGTAGGGGGAGTGCTGCTCAGCGTGAGGTAATACAGTAGGGAGTGCTGCTCAGCGTGAGGTAATACAGTAGAGGGAGTGCTGCTCAGCGTGAGGTAATACAGTAGGGGGAGTGCTGCTCAGCGTGAGGTAATACAGTAGAGGGAGTGCTGCTCAGCGTGAGGTAATACAGTAGGGGGAGTGCTGCTCAGCGTGAGGTGATACAGTAGGGGAGGAGCAGCGTGAGGTGATACAGTAGGGGGGAGTGCTGCTCAGCGTGAGGTAATACAGTAGAGGAGTGCTGCTCAGCGTGAGGTAATACAGTAGGGGGAGTGCTGCTCAGCGTGAGGTAATACAGTAGAGGGAGTGCTGCTCAGCGTGAGGTAATACAGTAGGGGGAGTGCTGCTCAGCGTGAGGTGATACAGTAGGGGGAGTGCAGCTCAGCGTGAGGTAATACAGTAGAGGGAGTGCTGCTCAGCGTGAGGTAATACAGTAGGGGGAGTGCTGCTCAGCGTGAGGTAATACAGTAGAGGGAGTGCTGCTCAGCGTGAGGTAATACAGTAGGGGGAGTGCTGCTCAGCGTGAGGTGATACAGTAGGGGGAGTGCAGCTCAGCGTGAGGTAATACAGTAGGGGAGTGCTGCTCAGCGTGAGGTAATACAGTAGGGGAGTGCTGCTCAGCGTGAGGTAATACAGTAGGGGGAGTGCTGCTCAGCGTGAGGTGATACAGTGGGGGGAGTGCTGCTCAGCGTGAGGTGATACAGTAGGGGGAGTGCAGCTCAGCGTGAGGTAATACAGTAGGGGGAGTGCTGCTCAGCGTGAGGTGATACAGTGGGGGGAGTGCTGCTCAGCGTGAGGTGATACAGTAGGGGGAGTGCTGCTCAGCGTGAGGTGATACAGTAGGGGGAGTGCTGCTCAGCGTGAGGTGATACAGTAGGGGGAGTGCTGCTCAGCGTGAGGTAATAGGGTAGGGGGAGTGCTGCTCAGTGTGAGGTAATACAGTAGGGGAGTGCTGCTCAGCGTGAGGTAATACAGTAGGGGGAGTGCAGCTCAGCGTGAGGTGATACAGTAGGGGGAGTGCTGCTCAGCGTGAGGTGATACAGTAGGGGGGAGTGCTGCTCAGCGTGAGGTAATACAGTAGGAGGAGTGCTGCTCAGCGTGAGGTAATACAGTAGGGGGAGTGCTGCTCAGTGTGAGGTAATACAGTGGGGGAGTGCTGCTCAGCGTGAGGTGATACAGTAGGGGAGTGCTGCTCAGCGTGAGGTGATACAGTGGGGGAGTGCTGCTCAGCGTGAGGTGATACAGTAGGGGGAGTGCTGCTCAGCGTGAGGTGATACAGTAGGGGGAGTGCTGCTCAGTGTGAGGTAATACAGTGGGGGGAGTGCTGCTCAGCGTGAGGTGATACAGTAGGGGGAGTGCTGCTCAGCGTGAGGTGATACAGTAGGAGGAGCTTATTAAATGGAATGTTTTATACGTTCTCCACACTCGTCCTCATGAACGTAATCAAGAGAAAGTTGTCGGAGAATGCACTCGGAGCATTAGAGTGTAGAGTACGGTAGTATGCATAAAACACCCTGTGTGTACTGAATATGACTGGGTCTGTCTGTCTGTCTGTGTGCAAGCACTATATTTCTTAGCGTTTAAAAATGTTTGTGACTGATATACAGTCGTGGCCAAAAGTTTTGAGAATGACACAAATATTAATTTTCACAAAGTCTGCTGCCTCAATTTGAATTGCAATTAATTGCAAAGTCCCTCTTTGCCATGCAAATGAACTGAATCCCCAAAAAACATTTCCACAGCATTTCAGCCCTGCCAAAAAAGGACCAGCTGACATCTTGTCAGTGATTCTCTCGTTAACACAGGTGTGAGTGTTGACGAGGACAATGCTGGAGATCCCTCTATCATGATGATTGAGTTCGAATAACAGACTGGAAGCTTCAAAAGGAGGGTGGTGCTTGGAATCATTGTTCTTCCTCTGTCAACCACGGTTACCTGCAAGGAAACACGTGCCGTCATCATTGCGTTGCACAGAAAGGGCTTCACAGGCAAGGATATTACTGCTAGTAAGATTGCACCTAAACCATCCATTTATCAGAACATCAAGAACTTCAAGGAGAGCGGTTCAATTGTTGTGAAAAAGGCTATAGGGCGCCCAAGAAAGTCCAGCAAGCGCCAGGACCGTCTACCAAAAGTTGATTCAGCTGCGGGATCGGGGCTCTACCAGTACAGAGCTCAGAAATGGCAGCAGGAAATTATGAGTGCATCTGCACGCACAGTGAGGCAAAGACTTTTGGAGGATGGCCTTGTGTCAAGAAGGGCAACAAAGAAGCCACTTCTCTCCAGGAAAAACATCAGGGACAGACTGATATTCTGCAAAAGGTACAGGGATTGGACTGCTGAGGACAGGGGTAAAGTCATTTTCTCTGATGAATCCCCTTTCAGATTGTTTGGGGCATCCGAAAAAAAGCTTGTCCGGAGAAGACAAGGTGAGCGCTACCATCAGTCCTGTGTCATGCCAACAGTTAAGCATCCTGAGACCATTCATGTGTGGGGTTGATTCTCAGCCAAGGGAGTGGGCTCACTCACACTTTTGCCTGAGAACACAGCCATGAATAAAGAATGGTACCAACACATCCTCCGAGAGCAACTTCTCCCAACCATCTAGGAACAGTTTGGTGACGAACAATGCCTTTTCCAGCATGATGGAGCACCTTCCCATAAGGCAAAAGTGATAACTAAGTGGCTCGGGGAACAAAACATCAATATTTTGGGTCCAGGGCCAGGAAACTCCCCAGACCTTCATCCCATTGAGAACTTGTGGTCAAATCTCAAGAGGCGGGTAGACAAACAAAAACCCACAAAATCTGACAAACTCCAAGCATTGATTATGTAAGAATGGGCTGCCCTCGGTCAGGATGTGGCCCAGAAGTGAATTGACAGCATGCCAGGGAGGATTGCAGAGGTCTTGAAAAAGAAGGGTCAACACTAAATATTGACTCTTTGCATCAACTTCATGTAATTGTAAATAGAAGCCGTTATTATACTTCAGCATTCCATAGTAACATCTGACAAAAATATCTAAAGCAGCAAACTTTGTGGAAATTAGTATTTGTGTCATTCTCAGAACTTTTGGCCAAGACTGTAGATCAAATACAAGTAAGTTGATGAGATGCTGCTGCAGAATGGTGCACAGAGAGAGAGACAGAGAGACAGAGAGAGGCAGATAGAGAGAGACAGGCAGAGAGAGAGAGAGAGAAACAGAAAGATAGAGAGACAGGCAGAGAGAAAGAGAGAGACAGAGAGAGAGCGAGAGAGACAGAGAGAGAGCGAGAGAGACAGAGAGAGACAGAGACAGAGAGAGAGACAAAGCCAGGCAGAGAGAGAGAGAGACAAAGCCAGGCAGAGAGAGAGAGAGACAGACAGACAGACAGACAGACAGAGAGACAGAGAGACAGAGACAGACAGACAGACAGAGAAAGAGAGAAAGAAAAGTCTCATGTGTTTGAATAACAACCTTCATGTTCAGACTGCAGGATATACACTTTCCTAGCAACACCAATATAAAGACCTTATCAACGCTACTCAGAGAACATAATACTGGACACGAGACACCAACCAGGAACAACAATATCCCTGAGATCACAACTGCCTCCAGGAAGATCAGGGTCATAGTCATCAGGCACCAAACATTACAAATCTGACTGAAACAGGGTACTACTTGAAATGAACCAATAACAAACGCTTGTTTTAGTTTTCTTCAGTTAATGAATACGTCCACGGACAGCATATTGTTGGAGCTTGGAGGAAGCCTTCCATGATATAATTCACACAGACATATAGAAAACATGATAGAATTAATACAGACGTTTACAAAACACTGTGTGACCAGGGAGGGTCATGTTTGGGGGAAGTGATATCATTGCCCCGAGGTTAATTCAGCTTTGACGACTCTAGACATAGCAATGGTCTTTTCCAGCCTGTGTGTGACACAGGGTGAAACAAGGGGAGGGATAAGGGCCATGAAAGAGGCATCCAAACAAAAGAGACGACAGGGCGAGGGGCTCTTCCCTTATGTCTGTCTGTGTGGGGGGTATAGAGAGAGGACAGGGTGAGGGGCTCTTCCCTTATGCCTGTCTGTGTGGGGGGATAGAGAGAGGACAGGGTGAGGGGCTCTTCCCTTATGCCTGTCTGTGTGGGTGGGATAGAGAGAGGACAGGGTGAGGGGCTCTTCCCTAACGCCTGTCTGTGTGGGGGGGTAGAGAGAGGACAGGGCGAGGGGCACTTCCCTTAAGCCTGTCTGTGTGGGGGGGATAGAGAGAGGACAGGGCGAGGGGCTCTTCCCTTATGCCTGTCTGTGTGGGGGGGATAGAGAGAGGACAGGGTGAGGGGCTCTTCCCTTATGCCTGTCTGTGTGGGGGGGATAGAGAGACCAAGACTTCACAAAATGGGACAAACACCAAGTTGAGTCTCTGCACGCAGAATTCTGCAAAAATATCCTCCGTGTACAACGTAGAACACCAAATAATGCATGCAGAGCAGAATTAGGCCGATACCCACTAATTATCAAAATCCAGAAAAGAGCTGTTAAATTCTATAACCACCTAAAAGGAAGCGATTCCCAAACCTTCCACAACAAAGCCATCACCTACAGAGAGATGAACCTGGAGAAGAGTCCCCTAAGCAAGCTGGTCCTGGGGCTCTGTTCACAAACACACCCTACAGAGCCCCATGACAGCAGCACAATTAGACCCAACCAAATCATGAGAAAACAAAAAAGATAATTACTTGACACATTGGAAAGAATTAACAAAAAAACAGAGCAAACTAGAATGCTATTTGGCCCTACACAGAGAGTACACAGCGGCAGAATACCTGACCACTGTGACTGACCCAAACTTAAGGAAAGCTTTGACTATGTACAGACTCAGCGAGCATAGCCTTGCTATTGAGAAAGGCCGCCGTAGGCAGACATGGCTCTCAAGAGAAGACAGGCTATGTGCTCACTGCCCACAAAATGAGGTGGAAACTGAGCTGCACTTCCTAACCTCCTGCCCAATGTATGACCATATTAGAGATACATATTTCCCTCAGATTACACAGATCCACAAAGAATTCGAAAACAAATCCAATTTTGATAAACTCCCATATCTACTGGGTGAAATTCCACAGTGTGCCATCAGAGCAGCAAGATTTGTGACCTGTTGCCACGAGAAAAGGGCAACCAGTGAAGAACACGCACCATTGTAAATACAACCCATATCTATGATTATTTATTTTATCTTGTGTCCTTAACCATTTGTACATTGTAAAAACACTGTATATATATATATATAATATGACATTTGTAATGTCTTTATTGTTTTGAAACTTCTGTATGTGTGATGTCTACTGTTAATTTTTATTGTTTATTTCACTTTATATATTATCTACCTTACTTGCTTTGGCAATGTTAACACATGTTACCCATGCCAATAAAGCCCTTGAATTGAATTGAGAGGACAGGGTGAGGGGCTCTTCCCTTATGTCTGTCTGTGTGGGGGGGATAGAGAGAGGACAGGGTGAGGAGCTCTTCCCTAACGCCTGTCTGTGTGTGGGGGAGAATCAAGCACACACCTCAGCTACTCCATCTCGTCTGCAGGGAGCAATCCTTGGGACCCCCCAACGTCTGACCCCCCCCAGACACACGCCCTCACCCATCCTCCCAGACACACACACACACACACAAAGACACACACAGCACGCACCACGAATGCAGATGCGAACTCAGTGAGAGACGATAGTCAGACCTAGACACAAACCCAGACACTCAGATCCAGACATGTCTGGAGGTGCAGGCCCAGGGGATCAGTATTCCCTTGGTGTGTGAGGTCAATTTCCCTAGTAGTCCCACCATTGAATCAAAAGACAACTGGGATAAGACTAGATCTTTCATAGACCAAATCAGTAGCTGCAGTACTCACGTAGTCAGGCAGCACAGAGCTGTCGTCCGCCCCCCGGGGACCTCTCAGAGACTGGGTAGCCTGTTCCAAGACCTTGTTGTGCTTCTTGGACAGCAGTGCAAATAGACTGGAGGGAGAGAGGAAAAGGGCAGAGGAGAGGCAACAGGGCTATTTAGAGTCTTTACAAAGACCAGAAGATTCTGGTATCACATCCTGGTATTAGAAGACTGGCTGCACTATTAAGGGCATTATATTTATCATACTCTTCAGTCCACATAATCCAGACCAGGGATCATCAACTAGATTCATTTTCTTTTTCAGCAGATGGTCAGGAGGCCAGGACATAATTACAAATAACTTCAAATTGAATGCAAGAAGCCCAAAACAAATATAATATTTGACTTAAACATAGCAATTTCAAACATTGCTTACATTTGTATAAGATCACATATATCTCTATTGTGTGTGGGAATACTTTGGAACAGATTTCCTAAATTAAAATCACTTGGAGCTGATTTTCTTTGTCAGTCAAAGAATTATGATAAAGAAAATCACTGGCGGACCAGCAGTTGGAGAACCCTGACCTGGACCGACGTTTATTAAACACATACTTCCACTGAGTACTTAACAATAAGAACACCTTTTTAACACTGCGTTGCACCCCCCTTTGCACTCAGAACAGCCTCAATTCGTTAGGCCACGCACTCTACAAGGTGTCGAAAGTGTTCCACAGGGATGCTGGCCTACAGTACATTCAGGAAGAATTAATTCCACATTTTGTTATGTTACAGCCTTATTCAATTATTCCTATAATTATTTTTTCCCCCTTCATCAATCTACACACAATACCCCATAATGACAAAGCAAAAACATTTTTTTTTTTTAAAGAATTTTTGGGGAAATGTATTAAAAGTTAAAAACAGAAATACCTTATTTAAGTATTCAGACTCTTTGCTATGAGACTCTAAATTGAGCTCAGGTGCATCTTGTTTTCATTGCTCATCCTTGAGATGTTTTTACAACTTGATTGGAGTCCACCTGTTGTAAATTCAATTAATTGGCCACCCGGCGAAACTGAGCAATCGATGGAGAAGGACCTTGGTCAGGGAAGTGACAAAGACCACGATGGTAACTATGACAGAGCTGCCAAAGGTGCTCCAACAAAGTACTGACTAAAGGGTCTGAATACTTTTAATACACAGACACATTTCAGCCTGAGAAAGACAAAGACAGAGAGCATCGTGCGTTGTGTCTGATAACTGATTGATTTACACATACAGGGTCTTCTTCACAAAACAACACATTCCAAATATGCACAGAGGAAATACGGCAATTTCTCCAGAGCCCAAATGGCACCCTACTCCCTATATAGTGCAATACTTTAGACCAGAACCCTATGGCACCCTATTCCCTATATAGTGCACTACTTTAGACCAGAGCCCTATGACACCCTATTCCCTATATAGTGCACTACTTTTTACCAGAGCCCTATGGCACCCTATTCCCTATATAGTGCACTACTTTTGACCAGAGCCTAATGGCACCATATTCCCTATATAGTGCACTACTTTTGACCAGAGCCTAATGGCACCCTATTCCCTATATAGTGCACAACTTTTTACCAGAGCCCTATGGCACCCTATTCCCTATATAGTGCACTACTTTAGACCAGAACCCTATGGCACCCTACTCCCTATATAGTGCAATACTTTAGACCAGAACCCTATGGCACCCTATTCCCTATATAGTGCACTACTTTAGACCAGAGCCCTATGACACCCTATTCCCTATATAGTGCACTACTTTAGACCAGAGCCCTATGACACCCTATTCCCTATCTAGTGCACAACTTTAGACCAGAGCCCTATGGCACCCTATTCCCTATATAGTGCACTACTTTTGACCAGAGCCTAATGGCACCATATTCCCTATATAGTGCAATACTTTAGACCAGAACCCTATGGCACCCTATTCCCTATATAGTGCACTACTTTAGACCAGAGCCCTATGACACCCTATTCCCTATATAGTGCACAACTTTGGCACCCTATTCCCTATATAGTGCACTACTTTTGACCAGAGCCTAATGGCACCCTATTCCCTATATAGTGCACTACTTTTGACCAGAGCCTAATGGCACCCTATTCCCTATATAGTGCACTACTTTTGACCAGAGCCTAATGGCACCATATTCCCTATATAGTGCACTACTTTTGACCAGAGCCCTATGGCACCCTATTCCCTATATAGTGCACTACTTTTGACCAGAGCCTAATGGCACCATATTCCCTATATAGTGCAATACTTTAGACCAGAACCCTATGGCACCCTATTCCCTATATAGTGCACTACTTTAGACCAGAGCCCTATGACACCCTATTCCCTATATAGTGCACTACTTTTTACCAGAGCCCTATGGCACCCTATTCCCTATATAGTGCACTACTTTTGACCAGAGCCTAATGGCACCATATTCCCTATATAGTGCACAACTTTTTACCAGAGCCCTATGGCACCCTATTCCCTATATAGTGCACTACTTTAGACCAGAACCCTATGGCACCCTATTCCCTATATAGTGCACAACTTTTTACCAGAGCCCTATGGCACCCTATTCCCTATATAGTGCACTACTTTAGACCAGAACCCTATGGCACCCTATTCCCTATATAGTGCACTACTTTAGACCAGAGCTCTATGACACCCTATTCCCTATATAGTGCACTACTTTTTACCAGAGCCCTATGGCACCCTATTCCCTATATAGTGCACTACTTTTGACCAGAGCCTAATGGCACCATATTCCCTATATAGTGCAATACTTTAGACCAGAACCCTATGGCACCCTATTCCCTATATAGTGCACTACTTTAGACCAGAGCTCTATGACACCCTATTCCCTATATAGTGCACTACTTTTTACCAGAGCCCTATGGCACCCTATTCCCTATATAGTGCACTACTTTTGACCAGAGCCTAATGGCACCCTATTCCCTATATAGTGCACTACTTTTCTTAGGGATAGGGTGCCTATGGGACGCAGAAACAAGCCCCAGTTACGTACATTGATGGATTCTTCATGTGTACATAGATTCTGTAGATGACTCATTCTCTACATGGTTCTATACAAACACCACTATCTTAGTTTCTACCCATTAGCGGGCTCATCAAAATCATTCCACACAATGGGTGTGTGTCATTCCTAAGACATTATAACAAACACAACAGACCGGGGGAACAAACAGCAGACAAATGAGCCTCAGCAGACAAATGAGCCTCACCATACAAGCGAAGCTAAATAGAATAGAACATGATAGAATCCAATAAAGTGTTGTGTGAAATATGTAGAGGACCCTGATGGATTAACGTGCGTAAAAGGACAGACTGCTGGCACTCAGAAGTGTGCAGATTGGCACTGCAAGGTCGAAACAGACAAGTGAAAATCTGATCTGTTTTCTTACTCTTAAGTGTTCCTGAAACCAACTGTCCAATAACACTTTTTAGAGTTGCTGACAATGTGGGTTGCTGTCTGATACTACAAAGACCGACTGCTAAACCATGCAGCTAAGCCAAGCTGTCAGACTGACTATACCTGCAGCTAAGCCAAGCTGTCAGACTGACTATACCTGCAGCTAAGCCAAGCTGTCAGACTGACTGCTAAACCATGCAGCTAAGCCAAGCTGTCAGACCGACTGCTAAACCATGCAGCTAAGCCAAGCTGTCAGACTGACTATACCTGCAGCTAAGCCAAGCTGTCAGACCGACTGCTAAACCATGCAGCTAAGCCAAGCTGTCAGACCGACTGCTAAACCATGCAGCTAAGCCAAGCTGTCAGACTGACTGCTAAACCATGCAGCTAAGCCAAGCTGTCAGACTGACTGCTAAACCATGCAGCTAAGCCAAGCTGTCAGACCGACTGCTAAACCATGCAGCTAAGCCAAGCTGTCAGACTGACTGCTAAACCATGCAGCTAAGCCAAGCTGTCAGACCGACTGCCAAGCTAAACCATGCAGCTAAGCCAAGCTGT